>NC_089196.1:19074482-19374482 GCF_963930695.1 Labrus bergylta
TTTCTTTACAATAACAAACAGCACGGATCCCACTTTAAAATAGGTATTTATGTTTTTTTTTTAATCAGGTGCTGTTAAAAGTATATTTTGTCATGTTAGTAGTTTTTATAGTGGGATTTGTACCACATTAAAGCTTATATAATCAGATATCTTTACGCAGAATCTATAGGCTGCTTTTCATTTGTGGTACAAGTGATTGACCAATCATGTGTCAGCAGGTTTGTGCTGAAGGAAAACAGTCCATCCAATTGCTGTAATCCAATCCTGTAACCCTTCAGCTGTTGTCTAAGGATGATTATGTTTTTTTTTTTTTTCATCAATTCTAGGAATTAAGAGTCAGTCATTGTCAAACAATGCTGTATCTTCTGGGAGCGATATATGGCTTCTGATGTAGCCAGCTAGCTACAAAGGACTGTTGCCACCATGACTTCCTTTTAAGCGATTTTCTGTTCGTTGCATTTGTTTACAGTAGAATAAACAGAATAAGAATAAGGTTAAGGTTGAATAAGGTAGAATAAGGTTGTTGTTAGAATAAGGTTGTTGTTGAGACACAGCATCTAGAGTGGATTGTTCTTTTGCATTCAGATGTCATTAGATGACTGCCGAAAGGGTTCTGGAGTTGCGATACAGCCTTTTATGTTTCACACCTGTTGCTCAGCACAGCCAACGTTCACTAAAAAAGCCAGAAGCTAATACTTCTCGAACTTCAAATTAAACTGGAATGTGCATTCTTATGAAGAATCTGTTAATGAAAATATATATTTGATCATACTCTTTAAACCAGTTCTACATGAAAGTCCAGCCAACAGTCCACTCATAAAGGCTCGTCTCTCCATACCGACTCCATTCTCACATCTCAAGTTGCACGTCAGACTGCAATCTAAGACCAACAAGCAGAAAAGACAGTTGCGGCTCGGGTATTATTTGTTGATTATTCAAATATGGTTGGGTACGACAAACACCAAAAAACATTGTCAGGCCCAATCACGGTTACATGATAGCAATTTGACTTTTTACATTTAAAAGTCAAATTATTTAGGTATGAGCAAAGATATGATTGTGATTTTAATCTTAATTTTCAAAGTATGGTTCTAGTAATAATAACTATTTGCTTGAACAACATATAAAATAAAGAGCAAAATAAAAAAAATGTACGCACAAGATTGAAGCAATCCATGGAGCCTGAATTGATTTCACTTGCCATTGATTGACTCTAATCCCTTTATAATGATATGGAGTACAAAAACATGAACAATGACATGTTGAGAGGGGGGAAAGAGAACCGATAATTTGCCCCTTCTTTTGTTGATGAGGCTCTGTCATTTACCTTTTAAGTTCTGTGAGAAGTTAAAAAGTAGCAAGAAAAGTAGCTGTATGGAAAAAAAAAACCTGTGTAAAGATGATTTTAATTTACAAGGTCTTCCAGGTTACGTTTCCAAAAAAACTAAAAACATAGAATAACAGAGCTTGTGTGCGCTCATGTCCAGTAGAAGTTAAAGTTGACTTTGTTGGAAAACTGTTGTTACATTATGCAAAACATTTATTCAGTCAAATATATAGAAGTTTAGTTTAATTTGAAAAAATTAACAACCTGGTTTAATCTGATGTATCCTTGACAGCATATTTCTGCTTCTAAATTTCATGAATGTAGCTGGTTGTATCATTCTTAATCAATCAAACAGGAGCAAACGCAGGACCCGTTAGAGGTCTGTAACCATGCTGATGAGGTAACAGGTTTAAGCTGAAGTACTGTTGATTGTTACTTGGTTTTCCTTACACACTGATGTAGAGCAAGGATTAATATATTAACTAAAACACGAATGCTGTCCTTTGCTGTAGTAAATTAACATTTAAAAGTCATTTTGTCATGTATTATCCTTCTTCCTAAGAAATACAGTACTGTGCAAAAGTTTTAGGCAGGTATGAAAAAATGCTGTAAACTAAGAATGCTTTCAAAAATGGTAGTGTTAATAGTTTATTTCCAGAAATTAACAAAATGCAGTGAATGAACAGAAGAGAAATCTAAATCAAATCAATATTTGGTCTTATTTGTCTTGCCTTCAAGACAGCATATATTCTTCTAGGTACACTTGCAGACAGTTTTTGAAGGAACTCGGCTGGTAGGTTGTTCCAAACATCTTGGAGAATTAACCACAGATCTTTTGTGCATGTAGGCTTCCTCAAATCCTTCTGTCTCTTCATGTAATCCCAGACACACTCGATGATGTTGAGATCAGGGCTCTGTGGGGGCCATGCCATCACTTCCAGGACTTCTTGTTCTTCTTTACGCTGAAGATAGTTCTTAATGACCTTGGCTGTATGTTTGGGGTCGTTGTCCTGCTGCAGAATAAATATAAATTTGGGGTCAATTATACGCCTCCCTGATGGTACTGCATGATGGATAAGTATCTGCCTGTATTTCTCAGCATTGAGGATACCATTAATCCCGATCAAATCTCCAACTCCATTTGCAGAAATGCAGCCCCAAACTTGCAAGGAACCTCCACCATGCTTCACTGTTGCCTGCAGACACTCATTATTGTACCGCTCTCCAGCCCTTCGGCGCACAAACTGCCTTCTGCTACAGCCAAATATTTCAAATTTTGACTCATCAGTCCAGAGCACCTGCTGCCATTTCTCTGCACCCCAGTTCCTATGTTTTCGTGCATAGTTGAGTCGCTTGGCCTTGTTTCCATGTCGGATGTATGGCTTTTTGGCTGCAACTCTTCCATGAAGACCACTTCTGGCCAGACTTCTCCGGACAGTAGATGGGTGTGCCTGGGTCCCACTGGTTTCTGCCAGTTCAGAGCTGATGGCACTGCTGGACATCTTCCGATTTCGAAGGGAAATAAGCTTGATGTGTTTTTCATCTGCTGCACTAAGTTTCCTTGGCCGAACACTGCGTCTACGATCCTCAACGTTGTCCGTTTCTTTGTGCTTTTTCAAAAGAGCTTGAACAGCACATCTTGAAACACCAGTCTGCTTTGAAATATTTGTCTGGGAGAGACCTTGCTGATGCAATATAACTACCTTGTGTCTTGTTGCTATGCTCAGTCTTGCCATAGTGTATCACCTGTGACAGGAACCTGTCTTCCACAACCTCACCTTGGTAGCAGAGTTTGGCTGTTCCTCACCCAGTTTTAAGCCTCCTACACAGCTGTTTCTGTTTTAGTTACTGACTGTGTTTCAACCTACATGTGACATTGATGAGCATTAGCACCTGTTCGGTATAATTGGTTGATCATACACCTGACTACAATCCTACAAAATCCCTGACTTTTTACCTATAAGAACCTATAAGAATTGATGCTGGTTTGAAGGCAAAGGGTGGTAACACCAAATATTGATGTGATTTAGATTTTTCTTTTGTTCGCTCACTTTGCATTTTGTAAATTGATAAAAATAAACAATCATTATTTATATTTTTGAAAGCTTTCTTAGTTTACAGCATTTTTTCACACCTGCCTAAAACTTTTGCACAGTCCTGTATATTTATTTTAATTTGGTGTAAAGCTCTGATTTCTTGATTGAATTTTGTCACCATTTCTTATTTATAATTGATGCCTTTGTGTTTTACCGCTTCTTTGATATTCACACAGCTGCCATTTTCCTGTGACGTCACACACAGGATTTAACAAAGACAATAGATACTTAAAAAAAATAAAATACTTTTCAAGTTATTGTGTTTTGCCAAAGATACAGTGGCTGTAGTACAGTGCAAGGACGATGCTGGTGTTCTTAACATCACCATTGTGGATAAAAACCGTAATGAAGTATCTGTATCATTGAAGGAAAAAAAAGACTGATTTCCTTTGTGATCTTTGCAAAGTCACTATCCTACTTGTAAAATATGTTTCAGCCATTTCAAACAGACTTCACATTGCTTGAACTTCCCAACCTGAATATGGTCTATTGTGTATAGTCTTTTTCTTTCCCTGTTTCTGTGGCAGTTATTCCTAAACTCTGTGCATGTATACCTCGTGTTTTTGTGTAGTTATTTGATCTTTGCCAGCACCCCGTAGACTCCTACACCTGAACGCTTAAGCAACATTTTTCTTGGTTGTTAATATACAATGAGAAATGGGTCAAGAGGTCAAGTACACCAGCCGGGCCTAAATGCAGGAACTCTGTGACTCTACTCAGTCGACTAAAATGACTCCTCACTGGTGCTGAGCTTTGTTTCATGGAGCGATCTGTAATTGGAAGACACATTTATTGCCTTTGACTGTGAAGATAAATACTGATGAGCGTTCTTGGAAAATTCAGCCGGCGTCAAATTGATGTCGCTGCTCCCCAAACGATCCCCCGATAAACAGATCCACCTCTCCCTGGGACACACACGTAGTCGCATTAGCCAGTCCCCTTTGACCCCGGAGGGTTATTGGTCCCACATGCTCTGCTAAGTTGCACATTCACTGTGTCGTTACGTTTGTCAGCGCAGTGACATAATGTATGAGAGGGAGGAGGAAGCAGAGCTTTTGTGTTGGGCTGAGGAGGAATGTGAGTGTGTATCTTCTTTTCTCCCCCAACAAAAGCTCATCCATGTTAATCAGGGCTTCGGCCCCCTTTGCCATTAATGATAAGACAGGTGAGAGGTGGTGTCAACTCCAGCTCCTTAACAACCAGACACTGCCACACTTCTCTACCCATCCATCGGCTATAATGAGCGCTCATCCAGGCCTCCGTCAGCGCCTCAGAAATTGGAGTCATGATTATGAATTTATATGAGTATTTAGGAGCAGGGGTTTGAGAAAATGCCACTGTGTGCTGGTGGAGAACGGATTTATGACGCTGATGTTTCTTTTTCATGGGTGATTTGTTGATATGTGGGTGCTAGTTAGGGCGAAAAGCAGGGTTGGATCAGGTGATTAGAAATGAACTCTTCAAGGCACAAAAAAAATCTTTTTAAGTTTTTGAAAAAAATGTACCCAGTGCATCCCTACCTAGCTGCAGAGCAATCTGCTTTGACACCTTGGTCTGTGCTCATGTTTATTCTTGAAATTTCTTGTAATTTGAGGGTTCTACAGACACTGTTTAAAATCCCCTGAATGGCTCACAGGCTCATCAGGGCTCTTTTATTAGCAAACATGTTTATATTGTGATTATAAAGGCAGAAGTTTATAACTGGGACAATGCTAACGAAGGAGGAGAGACAGTGACAGAGCACATGGTAGTTTCCATGAATGTTAAATATTCTAGCCCTTAGACCAATGTAAGCTATAGCCCACTGCTGTTGACAGAAAACAACAATCTGCAATCTCATCTCCAGTTCTTGCTGGGAAAAAAAAGTACTTGTTTGGATCATGTGTCCACAAACTTTTCTCATCCAGACTTATTTACCCTGCTGCTTTTGCTTTTTCAAACTGCATTGCATGATTATACCAATGTAGTTCACAAAATTGTCTCTTTTCAACACTTTGCTAAATTAAACTTAATTTGGATCATAGGAGATCATCAATATCCTTCAGTGAATAGTTTGTAATTTTCTTGTTTCCTTGTGTTTGCACGTTTGAGATTATCTGTGAAGTTTCACTCTGTGTGCATGATGCAACACAATTTTCTCTATCCTCAGGATTATACTCTTGTAGTGTGAGCTCTGCTTTTTTGTGGAAATCTTGTTTCACTAGAATTAAATGTATGAATACCATGTTTCTCAGCATAATAATTCAAGTCAAATTTCTGGCTGCCTTAAAGCAATATCTAACAGAGAATTCAAAGTGTTAAAATAATATCAAACAAAGCTCTGATAGAGACAGAGCCAGCTGAAACAGGCCATATTGACGGCTGCCATCTGATTTATCAAACAGTTACATATGACTGTTCCGATGTCCAATAAACCGTAAAGGGACTTATTACCGTCGTTCATCATTCAGGCCATAAAGACGAGCCTTTCATCTTGGCGTTTCCCTCTGATGTTAGAGTCAAGACAGATAATATCTTCTTCAGGTTCCACATTGTCTCTGGCCGTCCTCCTTCTTTTCAGGCACTTTGTGATTTACAGCTCTGCCCGTGCTTCAAAACTACCACTTAACCCGAACGGCTGCAGGCCAGATCGCTGTTTTCGCTTCCAGTGCCACTGCGTTAATGCGCAGATTACAGAATAAATGGTTTGAGCTATGGTTTCATTTTGTCTGAATCGAGAAAATAAATTCTCATTTAATCCGATGCTGGGGAAAAAATAATATACACACACGCACACACAAACACACACGCACACACATGCACAAACACGCACGCACATGCACAAACACACACACACACACAGCCCTATGAGCATGGGAGATGTAAGGAAAGGAGACTAGAAAATGATAAACCTCAACACTGTAAGGAGTACACTGATTGTTCATTTAAAAAGGCTGCATTTCTACATTTGACCTACAAAAAGATTCAATTCAATTTAATAAAAGTTACAGATTAAAACTGGCATGTTCTGAATTTATACATTTGGAATCTAGCTCACACATTCATTATCCATGGTTCCTCTGACACATAAAGACTGTCAAATACATCTGAACTACGACCCATTAAGAATGAAACCCCTCTAACAGACCAAACAAAACGATGTAACCAAAGAGCATCTTGAAATATCCTTCAACTCAGTAAGCTTCAATGCAATTGGAGACCTTCCTGATTGGACTGTTCAGGGTGCAGGGGCTTCAAAAATGGACACAAATTCACAGCTAATGTTCACAAGCCACTAATATATAGAAATGAGGACATCCTCTATGGCACTGCAATGTGTTTTTTTTTTTCAAACAGAGAAGACACCTGCGACCAGTGTCTTCCTGTAGTATTCATTAAAAACAACGTGAACGATGAAATGAAGCAATACTGCATAACTGATAGCAATGTATCGTAAATTGAAACACGAGTTCATCTTCATCTAATGCATTTCTGTTACTTCTTCATGAGGATTATATGCATCAGATTACTAAAAATGTTTGTGTTTTGCTGAACACAAACTCTTTCTTGAGAAAGGGAAGAAAATAGATACTCTCACAATTCAACCTTAATTCACACATTTGCCATATAACTCATTGGACAACACAGTGTTTGTCTACGTTCAAAGGAGATGTGGCATCCCACTAATTCTTAAAGGTAAATGTTTTCAATCAGAGTGGTATTGCTGAGTGTGATGTATTGACTGAGAAAGCTGAGGCTCTCCTGCACATAGAGTTATGGTGTATGCATGTTAGTATACATTGCAGCTGAGCAGACCAGGCTCTACTTCAGTCTTTCTGCGGTTGATAGTCTTGTATCCCAGTCAGCCAAAAGACTGTAGAACAGAATTTTTTCCTAAAAATCCTTTGCACTCATATTTTTGTATGCCTGTTTTTAAAATATATTTATAAAAGAACGAGTAATGCGTGTACTTCACACCTATTGGATGAAGGTTTTGGTATAATGGTCATGCTTTTAAATCATATTGATGAATTCTGAAGCTAAAGCTATAGCTATCAGCTACCATTGGATTGATTGGTGCCAATTTGGTGGTTCATCAAATCCTGGATTTATTTCTAGATTCAGGAGGGACATGTTCCAAACACTGATGTAAACAAGGCGTGAGCTAAAGCTAATATGCATTCTTTAATATTTGATGAATTATCATACTCAATATTGAACAATGCTGTTGCCCATTGCTTTTTTTTCTCATGTTGTGCCGGAAATTTTAACTCCCAAGATTTACCGTGAGAATAGTTGAAACTCATAATGCAGACAAATCAATCTAACAAGCAGGGATGCATTCTGCCATCTCCATGACAACGCCTCTCTATATCTTCTCACTGGGGGTTTGGCTCTTGTATGTAGTTGGAAGAAGCTGCGCTTTGTGCATTCTGAAGAGGGAGAATGGGGGATGCAGTCAGCTCAAGTGTTTCTTTGCTGCTTTTATGAGATATACCGTATAAATAGTACAAAATAGTATAGTATAAAAAGTCTCTGAGCTTTACCATCTCAAGCACAGAAAAGTACAGACTGAATGAATATTATTAGAAATTTACACTCTCGTAAGCTTTTGTAAAGTGAGCTGGTGGGCTTTTCTCTTTTCCAATACAGCAAAATGAATTTTCTTTCTAACAATGTCACAAAGCATATCATTCTGTTTTGGTTATGGGCAGCAGGTATCACCATGAATCCTGCTGGACCTGGGTGGAGTTTAAGTTGTTTCAGTAAAATCTCTTATAATATCGTGTGAATTTTCTTAATCCAGTAAGCAACAATGCCACGGCAGTTCCTAAGAATGTGTGCTAATGAGGCAGGTCCTTGTCCACACCTATCACAGTAGGAGCAAGAAAGATCTTTAAAAGTTTCAGTTTTGATAGGTGTAGCCTGTGTAATACTTTGAATGTTACTTTGAATGAAATAACTTCGGCATGGAAAATATGCACACACTATACAAAAATAGACACTTGAGACTAACTGACATGCGAGATTCATGTGGAATCCACCAGGCTGTAACATCTTGCTACATGCTACTGTCAACATAGTGTTCTATGTTGTTTCCGTGCGAAGCTATAAAGGTGACCAAACTTAATCTGCATTTTATGCCCACGTCAACATTAACATGCCATTGCACATGAAAACAGCCTGTAAGAATAAAACTATTTTAACCAGACGGACTGTGCAGCATCCAGGAGAAGCTACTGAAGACGGTGTCACATGTGTCACGGTCCACGTTCCTGTCATCTCCTCACTCCCCACTCACTGGTCCCAAACCACTCTGGTCTCCCTCGTCATGTGGTCATCAGCTTCCCTGCCCCCTTTTTGCCTCTCATATTCTGTCTCTCTCATAGACTCTCCCTCCCTTCTGAGTCTCCCCTTTTTCACCATGGGTGTCTTGCTGTCTCTTCAGTACACACACACACACACACACATACATACAAATCCCACACCTACAAATCCCATCATGAAGGAGAGTTCTGGGCCTCCTCTCCTGGCCTCTGACAGCGCTCTGACATCCACCGATATCCCAGAGGGAGATGCTGAAAGCTAAAGACAAGATAACAACACAGGGAAGTAGGAGGGAAATAGTTATTTTTTTTTTACTTGTGTGTTTTCCTCATCCAAATATCTCATCAGGTTATCAGCAGGTGTTGTCACGGTGAGGCATCAAAAGATGACCAGAAATGGACATCATCAGGCACTCAATCATATATGTTTATTAACTTGCTGTCATTTTTAGTTGTGATGTCTGACATAATGTGATGGTGTTTAACGTCAATTCTACGAAGAGGTTAAGACTCAAGTCAGCACCCCCCTGACAAACAAACATAACATATAGGCAAGGCAACAAGCAAGTATGACAGTGTGGCTAAAATCGTGCTGGCTATAGCAGTGACAGTCCATCACCCACGATACCTCATGGTACCTCTTTACCTTACTTTGCACACTACATTGACTCCCTTGCATACATTCTTTAGATTCTGATTACTGAGAAAATTCAGAGATAATGAGGAGTGGATATATTTGTGTTGATGTGTAAGGTGAGAGATGGGTTTCATCTACCAAAGGGGAGTTCTGCAAAAAGAGCTTTAATCCATCTTTGACATTTTAGAAAATGTTTTAAACTTTGTAATTAAGAAATGAAAATACCTCAAATATTGTTAGCTGCTTTGCAATGGCGTCCTTTTAGACGAAGTTCGGCGTTGGCTTGTTAACTTGCCTCAGGAATGGAAAATAAAAAGCCCATCTGGGGTGTCATACAGACACCTTTTATTCAACTCAGGCTTGACACCGCAGACATCTGAAGGCAAGACAACCTGCTACGGATGAAACTGCTCAACGAGCTCAGAGCAATTCTCTGTCGTAATCATTATTCTAGCCACCTTTACTTAATTTTCCACCAACTTTATTAAGTAGCAGTCGCTGCCAGAGATATTATTCCACAGCTTTATTTGCATAAAAAGCAACAGGGTGCTTTTCTGGCCATATGGGCCTCAGCGGAGCTATTTGCAAATTGCTGAGGGAAAAAGTAGAGGTATACAGATGGAATCCTGCGAGTGATTTACTTTCTTCGATGGACACAAGTATTAATTAGACAGTTTGATTGTTTTGCACCATCATAGCATCTTATGCCACTTGAATAATGAGTTACTGCTTGTAAGGGAGAAAGCTGTGCAGTATTCATGACCTTTTCATGATGTAGAAATGTAAAGCTGATATGTCACTTAAAGGATCGCTGCTTGTAAGTACTCTCTGTCCTTGATCTAATGCAACTTGAACTTGAAGGTGTCACTGTAATTAGTGTGTTTCTGAAGGATAGAGGAATTGGATGTTGAAGGCGTGGGCATATGAATATACTGTATCTACATATATGTATGAATTTCAGTCCTATTGTGTATTTTGAAGTGAATATCTCGTCGTTTAGGAACACAAAGCATCAATGAAACTTGAAATAAAGTTTTGATCCCAACTCTTGGCTTTCAAAGTTTTGGCGTTGGAAAATGTAGAAGATTGAGATGTCAACATGTGAAAAATGTACTTTTAAGCTGTATTATACTCTGCACACCAAACAATTAGATGTCCTCTTACACACTTGAAAGTTTAAAACAAAGTCAAGGACTATTCTTTACAGATAAAGTAAAGAGAAAACAGAGTATCATCTGCTTACATGTTGACTTTTGGTCTCTTATTTAATGCAAATTGGCAATAGATTGCACTCTCCTTGTCTTCAGTTCAGATTTAATGGAATACTGTAACAGGAAGGAATGGAAGAAAGTTTGTATGAGAAGTCAGCAAATTAGCATGTGATAAAGGTGACACAATATACAATTAAATCGCTTCAATACCTCAAGAGGAAATGTCTGAAGTCAAAATAACACTGTTAAAGAAAAATGTTGGTGGTCTTGTTTACTTATTATGGAAGACCTGGCAGGATAAAAGACTAAAAAATACTTCTTGAATTGTGACACAAACATGCAATGATTTCCATCTGTGAGACATGCGTCGTGACTAGACCAGATCAAAGGACAACTCTTCCATTCACACCTTCACCGATTCCTCTTGACACCTGACAAGTCACACGCCTCCTTTCTCTTCTGTCTTTCTGTATCGTGAATTCTTGAAGTTCCTCTTTCTTTGAACTTTTTTTATGAGCCGAATAGAAAAAGGTATCTGAATAGATGCTTTAACAACTGTGAAGTTGACAGTCTCCCCCCTTCGCCTCCACCTGTTTGCCTTCAGCGACGGTCTTTTTCTGAACTGAAATTGGGAATCCTCTCCTTTCTCTCCACATTCATTTTCGCTTTCCCCTCGACTGAACATTTACCAATCATTTGGGAAGTGGATAAAGGCGTGTATACAGGGTGTTGAATGCTTTAATTTAGATTCAGATGGCATAAAGTGGGCTAATCGGAATAGCTGACAAAAGCTCTATGACGGAGAAGTGATAACCTGCGGGCCGCTTCCTTATTGCAGGAGATTGGAGTAAAGTGCTCCGTTGGTTTACGGGTCTAATTGCATGACTCAGTGTGTGGGGGGAGACTGACACTACAGGAAAAAAATCAAGTGAGATTTAAAACCTAATGAGTTTTATTTTGCATTAAAAGTCACAGCAGCAGTTTTTAGAAGTCTGTTTTGTGATGGATAGACGTTCTGATTTGCACTCAAGGAATTGGCCTCTGTCTGGACTTTTAGTAATGTATTAACCTTTTGTTTGCCTTTTTGTAAATTTAATTCAGTTCTCTCTTGTTCTTCTTCACCTTATAAAGTCTTTGTTTCTTGTCTTTCCTCACTCTCTGTGCATCTCTTTGAGCTGTCCTTCACTGTCTACATGGTGTCTAGTCAGAAGTCAGATCGCACATCAACTCACATACTGAAGTATCTTTTTTTTTTTATATCTCAACTTTGAATTTTGAGACGCAGTCGGGTTTCTTTTTCGTAAAAACCTTGCATGTCACTCGATTTTGCTTAGCCTGAGGATAAAATGTTGCTTCATTTGTTTTAAAGGGAGGTATATTTTAGTATCTCAGCATGAATATTTGTATACATGAACACCTGAGGTTAGTTTATGTGTTCCCGTGGGTTTGCTTCCTGGGGTGTTGTCGCAACCAAAGTTCCAACTACATCCGGGTTTGGACTGAATTCAAGTTCAGTTTAGTATGGCAATGAAATATTCATTAAGCTCGCTGGTCACTTAACTAATGTTTCAGGACAATGTCTCCTATACAGGTCCCCTAGTAAATCTTTTGAGCTAAAAGTGAAAAAAAAAAAGTCCGGTTTGATGATATCTATTTATTTTGATAGAAAAGTTTAATAACTTGGCTTGCCAAGTTAGATTTTCTTAGCAGTTGGAAGAGTCAGAACAAACCTTTTTAGATTTTTCCTGAAGAATAAGAAAAGAAATCAACTGAAAGCGCAATCTGTCATCGGATTCTTTCCAGAAGTTACGTTGCAATACTGATACTGATAGTGTCTGACTTTTCTTGGTCCACCGTTTTGCTTTCTTTTATCAGCCAGAGGGATGTTCGTACCTCTCTGTGAGCCTGTGAGCCGCATTCATCAGTGGGATATACAGCACTGTACAGTTTGTGTAGGTGGAGAGAATAATAAAAATGATGGTGACTGGTATGAGCAGGGGATAGGAGGGGGGGGGGTTATTAAAAGTCATAGCACTTATTCAAAATGCATAATGTCTGTCTGCATTGCATTATGGTCTCAGTATGTGGCGTACAGTGGGTGGATGAAATATTACTTCTTCTGTGATGTTGTGACTGAAGTTTTTGCATCTTGACAACAGTAAAGTCAGGTGGTTAACGCTGATGTTTTAGATGATGCACATGAACTGTTGATATGCTTGGATTTCTCTTCTGTTTTGCATTTAAATGTATTTTTACCCAAATATTCCTGACAATCCATCATATATTTACTGAGATATTTCATCTTAAAGCCCCAAAATGTCAACATCATATTGGCACTAGAATAAGAGAAAGTTCATAGAATTCATTCTATAAATTCAAGTATCAACATTTTTACCTGTCCAAGATAAAGTTCTATAGAGTTCCATTAATCAAGTTAGCTATTTGGCCGCTCTTCTTCCAATCTCATTTTTTTCTTCTATTGTTTTGTTTCCCTCAGAGCCAAGAAGAAGACCAAGCCCTTGAACCTTAAGATCCACAGCAGCGTGGGCAGCTGTGAGAATCTGCCCACGCAGCGCTCGCCCCTGTACTCTGAACGATCCCTGCGATCCTTCTTCTTCCCCTCCTTCATCCCTTCCACACCTCCAGTCCACGCTGAAACACCCTCTGCAAGTAAGTCAGCTCTTCTTTTTTTAATCAGCTCACACTCTATCTTTTATGAAAGTGTGATTTTTTTAATAACTTTCATATATCTCTCTTTTATAATCTAATACCTTTTGACTTCCGCTTATTTAGTTCTTGGGAAAGGGGCCCATTTCTTGGATTGCCATTATGATCTGTGCTTGGTTTAGTGCAACCTTGGGCTGAAAAATGAAATAGGGTCTTTTTTCAAACAAAACGTGTCCCTATAAGAGAAAGAAGTTTGAACCTGTGCACTATTGGAGTGCTTTGTCTCACTTTAGTCCTAATATTTATAACAGACGTTTCACCTTCTGTTCAACTTTTTGTGCTAACGTCCATAATTACATTTCTTCCCCATTAAGAATATACTTAAATACAGCTCTGTTTGAAAATGCAACAAACAGACATTTAGGCCACGTGTAATGACCGGAGGTGGTGTGTTGCTGCACATTAGCAGCCTTATTGACTGATGCATTACGATCATGCCGCGGAAGCCATTAGACTGAGGAGGAGACGAGGAATCATGGAGGTGATGTCGAGGAGACAAGTGATGGATGCCGGTCACTCAGCATTGTGAATAGTTATAGACCTCGTACACAGTGATGTGGGGAAGAGAAGTGCACATAAGTTGGTGGAGGCATGGCATGGAATAATCACAGACCATATTCACTGGAGACCAGAGAAATACTTGAATTACAAAGAATATATGTTTGGATGGTAGGCACATCTGCAGACTTTCTAATGTGTGCATGTTAGTTAAGAATGTAGGCGTAAATATATTTAATGTTTGGTTATAAACTTAGTGAAAAAGTGTTGTTTTCAAATAGTTTAAAAGTGTGATTATTGGCTTATGTTTCTAAATCATACTGAATATACATACAGTATAATCCATAAAAAAAAAAAACTTGTTTACATCATAAATCTCTCTGGCTGTTTATCCTTCTTCATTAAATTTGTTTCTTTATGTTTTCGTTATGTTGCTTATAATGTAAGATTTATATTTGGGCCATTGTCTTTCTTTAACTTGGACAGTGGACGGAGTAGTACATCAGGACAGAGTGAGGACAGATATGTAGTAAAGGAGCAGCAGGTCAGACTTGGAGGACTTTAGCTTCCGTATATGGGGCAACTTCTAACCACTAATATGTTCCAATGAAACCCTTTGTAAATGACAGTTATGTAGTTTGATTTACAACTTTCTCCTTGTTTGTAATTGTCTCTTCGTATAGGAACCCTTAATATAAACACAGCAAATTGATGAAAGGCAGCTTAAGGTGCAGGAGACACAAGTTACAAAATGTTTATTAGGAGAGAATCAGCTTCTCTTCAAACTTTAGATTAATTTCAGATGAAATCAGGGCATTTACATGTTGCTCTAAGACAGCCAGTCCAAGCGTTATTCAAGCCATTCAGATACTGCTCATCATCACTACAGAGCCTTTGGAGGACCACTTAAGGTCAAAAGCTTGTTGAAAACCTCATATCTATACATAAACGAAATGGAATGGAATTGTAATTGCTTTGTTGAAGTTTTAAATTAAAAAACTGCACAACAGCTCCTACATGTGACAAGCACGCCATCTTTAGAAAGTATGTAAGAAACATTTGAAGCATCGCAAGGGGAAGAAAAGGTTGATCACTGGCCTTGGTAGGAGGAATGCTTAATTTGAGGTAAATGTTAATATTTAAAAAGTTGTTTGACTTAAGCAGCTCCTGCTCACCTTTGCGGCCACTTAAAATAAACACTAATTTTTCAACCAGTTTTCCATTGATGCTGACTTTCAGTGCTGTTTGCCTTTTCTGTGAAAAAACGTGAAACCTTTAAAAACCTGGTTCTCGGATGATACAAGGTGAGTCCATGTCACTCTGTAGAGAAAACAAGGTTAAGCACTGTACCATAAACTCCTGAAGAGCATATTTTGCTCATGTTAAGCATATTTTGAGTTTCTTACTTACAGATTAACAAATTAACCTTATAAAAGTGTGTGTGTGTGTGTGTGGGGGGGGGGGGGGGGGGCACTGACGATTCAGGTTTACAGCATTGGCACTTTATCCTGCTATGGCTTTATTGGACATGGTGAGCACCACAGCTTGTTTAAAAAAAAAAAAAAAAAAAAAAGCTGAGATAAACCATCAGCTGTGGTGAAATGCTCCTTCAGGCTTCCTTGAGGAGTCACCTCTGACTTCTCTCCTCAATTTGATCTTCTCCCTGAGGCAAGCTTTACCATTTCCATAATACAGGATAGACTGTGTAAAGGTGTAATTAGTCTGACTTACAGCTATAAATGCTGAGACAACATGCAAGCGGTGTCTGCCTGGACACCTAAATACACTAAATCTTTTGCGTTCCCGCACCATAATTATTCTGTCGGTTAAGGTTAAAGAAGTCTTACTACAAATGCTTGCTACAAATGCTCCCTCAGGCTTTCTGAGAGGAGTGGCGAAACACGCTAAAGATAACCTCTGACACCTCTTCATGATATTAGCTTCTTCTCCTGGTATTTATGACATTTTCTCCAAATACAAGTTAGACCTGCAAACACTTTATTTACGCTGGTGTTGCCCAAAGATGTAAATCAAAATAGAAAAAGCAGAAGATTGGAACATTTGCCAAGGGGCTTCAGCGCTTGTTCTAAAACTATTGTTTGTGTTTGTTTGTGTGATCATGTGGACAAAACGAGTGTGTGCTCCTGGTAAGCCAGGCTAAACATCCGTCCAAGGTCTATGTTTGGGATTACGGTATTATTGCCGTCTCTTACGTCACAGCAGTGTCACTCATCTCTCTATTGGTCCAAATCAAAACACACACAGGAGCTACAAGACTGAGGCTGAGTGACTGAACATAAACTCAGGATGAATCAGTGTGTGGTCTTAGCTGAAATGTCAGTGTCACGTATAGGTTTGTTTGGCTTTACATTGAGGATGTTGATATGATACAGTTCGATAACAATGGCTTCACATTCGGGTTTTTTTAGACACACATTTTATGGCAAAAAAAATTAGCCGACACCTCGTATAACTGGCCAAATCAACATCCATCCCATCAGTACAACCCACTGTAGAGTTTTTGGAGCAAACATCCATTTATTCCATTTCTTTACTCCTGAATAATTTGTCAAATAACTACACAGACTATAGGGCTTTGTCATTTTAACTTGATGTATTTACACTTTGTGTCCTCTTTTGCTACAACGACATTAGTTTTAGTTTTAATAACTGTATTTGAAGGGCAGTCTCAGGTAACGGCATGTGAAAAAAAAGAAACTACTTATCAGTAAATCATGTAGATTCTGTACTAGATGTTGCTTTGAACTACATACATTTCAATCCATTGTAGGAATGAAAATCGCTCTGTTCAGAAAAAGAGAAAGTGAGAACATAAATGGAAGAATACTTCGACTTTTTCCTGCAGACTCTTTCATACAAAGATCGCATGAAGTCCAAAAGAGCCAACACGTGAACACAGCAGGAAAGAGTGTGGAACAATCACATTAAGCGAGTGGGTGGGGTGAGGACGTTGTTTACGTTAAGCAGTTGCAAGTTTAGCATTTTTTTTCACTATTGCAGAAACACACTTGTGCATGTTATAGTAAAACCTTCACACGAAAAGTAACCATGACTGAAGACTCTTCCTCCTGTACATTCTCCCAAGTTGCCCCCCAAGTCGCCTTAACCAAATGGATGTTGTAAGAGACCCTCCATCATGCTAGTGCAATAATAGGTATCTGAACATGTCCTGACATTGTCTTGAAATTGTCTGGAGTTCATGCTTTAGAGAGGCTTAAGAGTCACAATAAACCAAGCAAGTGATCTGGCATGCACATAATCAGAACCTTGAAAATGGCTTAACTGAAAAGATGGAAAAAATATCTTTTAGCATTGCCTCTAGGACTGTTGAAAAATACGATTTCTGATAACATACCCAAACAAAAGTCTGTAGACATAAAAACCTTAGAGTGGCCATGAAGGTATTTGTTGCTGTCGAACTAATAAAGTCACTTTCTTGTTTATTGTATTGTACGGAATCATATGAATATTGTAGTATATAAAGTTTTAAAATATGTAATTATTTGAAATCAAGGATCTTTCAAATGTTTTGTTGTTGTTGTTGAGTACCCTCATGGCTAACTTGGATTATGAATATTTAGTTTTCAGTGTTTTTGCTTGCTCCAGGTGTTATGATAACCCATTGTTTGTTCAATGTGAAAAGCTATGGTGGCCACAGAGGGACATTCTCCACTAACAGCTCACCTCTAGTGCCTCGGGCTGTTTGAGCTCATGCATTCAAAGCGAATAGATGCCCAAACTTGTAATGATGCCTGGAGTTAACTTGGAGCTCCAGTACTAACCCTGGGATGCCACCAACAAACACACACACACACACACACACACACACACCCTGCAAAAGGGCTGTGTAACAGTGTGTGCGCAAGGCAGAGATCGAGAGACAGCGAGAGAGTGAGTGTAGGAGTCTGTGAGTGTGTGCTTGTGGATATAAATGGCTTAAATGTTCTTCATCGCTTTGTGCACAACTCACTCTGTTTATTTCTGCGTGTTTTAATGACGTCACCTGCTCGCCCTAACCTTGCAAAGACACTTCTCAGTTGCGTCACAGATCTCCTAGCAACCAAGCGTGGCACCACAATGGAGGTCCCTGTGAGAATTGGCAAATAAATAATGGCTACAAATACCAGCTAAATTTAAACAGGGTAAGGCAAAAGAGCCACCAGAGAAGAATAGTTGGGGTTGGTGTTCGTCCATATTTCAGTAGACATGCTTTTACGAGACCAATAGTCATCAATCTTTGGTTTATTTTTATTCACCCACAAAACATAGTATACCAAATCTCCCCTTTCCACTTATTTTCTTGTGCTACCAAACAAAATGAAGAAGAAGCTTGCTGCAACATATATTTACAGTACATTGTCCACTTCAACATATAGCCTAAAAATAACTTTTAAACATAACTTAACCAAAATGTAAGAACAGGTCTAAACTTCCATAGTGTGATAAATGGTCAGAGAGGGCAGATTTATCTCATTGGAGGACCTGGATCGGTGGCAAAATAGTGTGCTGACCTTTGATCTACTCATGTATCTTCTCATGCTGCATCAGGGCAGGGCAAGGTTTTCCTGTTGGTGTATTGTTTTGCTGCTGGACCTGATTGACCCGTTTTTCTCTGGCACAGAGCTCTTTCTCTGGTCTCACACTAATGAAAACCTGCAAGAAGGTCATTAACACCAGTCAATAAGAAGGTGTACTGGTCAATAGTTGCCAAGCTGGTTCCTAGGAAAGTGAGCAGGTGTCACAACACAGTGTCACAGGTCAGAGGAGTCTTTGTGACCAATTTGCTGCTTCTGCAACTACATAAATGTGAAAAACAGATCTCTCATGTGCGTAAACTCTGCTGATACAAAGGAGTCTTTCTTATTATTTTCTCTTAATCCAAACAAACAGTTTAAATAGCCAAGTAGCCAGCAGGAGAGAATAATAAAGCTACAGAGGTTAACAACATTAAAGCTGACTCTGGAGCTTTCTTTAACAAGTCAGAGAGTAAAATTTCATGTGCTCATTCAATTTCAACAAGTTGTGTAGTTGAGAAAATTGCACTGTTTTGTCATTTCACTCACAATATTTAAAGGCGGCAATTTTCCTCGGTCATGGAAAGCTTTAGTGCTGATGCAATGTTAGTGCTGTGTCTTTAGCTCATGAAATGTAGACATTATTTTAAGGAAGCTGACATTTTTCACTTTTTAAAACAATAAGCAACTGAAAACTGAATGGACTGTAAAAATCTAGGAATATCAGGCCATGTTTCAAATAATGATGACTTACATGATACGCCGCTCACAGACAAGAGTTGCTAGAACTCATCCACTTCCTGTCTATCATTAGCCTTGGTCTGGTAGCTAGGTTATCAAATATGCTGTTTACACACATAAGTCTGTCAATATCTTTCTTATCCTATATAACACTTTTAAAAGTTAATGTTAGCATGAATTCACATCCTAGCTTAGTGTTAGCTGGAAGTGACTGGATGCTAAGGTAGCTGCTATCTGGCAGCTTATGGTTTATTGAATATGTTGTCTAAACATATTATAAGTTTGTTTGCTCCTCTCTATAATTTGGTGTAACAGACTTTCTATGGTTATGAAAGGTTATGGTTATTTATGGTTATAAAGTAACATCCCAGCTAAGAGCAATGTTAGCTTAAAGTGGCTGATTGCGTACTAATGGGTTATTAACAGTTTTCTACAAAGTTAAGAAAGTGACACCTATCATATCAAAGAGCACTAGGTAATGTTAGCATTGGGGAATTCTAAGCCAATAGATTTTATAAGACAACAAGAGGCTACATGCTAATCTTAGTTGCTATCTGGAGGTAGCAAAAGGGTATGGGTATAATTTGGTATAGCTTGAAATATGGCCCATACCCCTTTCCCCGCCAACATACACACAAACACACACACTCAAACATACCAGCATGTCTAACATGTCAGTTAGGCTACTCTTTTGCTTTCCACTTTGATTAGCTGTCAGAGAAAAATGGCTGCCATGCAAATTATGGACAATTCAAAGCTGAGTGCTTGTTTGAGGTGATCCGGCAACTTGCTCCCAGAGAACTTTTGTGATCTTAATCCAGCTAAAAAAAAAAAAAAAGAACAGCACATTGAAGGCATAACATGCTGCTGAGGAGTCAGGTGCTCATGAGACAGCAATTTATAATCACTAAAAACAATTAGCTGTTATGTGTCAGTGATGTCAAAGAGCTGTGGACCTCTCATATAGTTGCCTGAGGGTATTATGTCACCTGGATGTCTTTTCTTGGTCCAGCCACCAAGACCTGCTCACACTGATGGCCAGTTTACTCTTCTGCATGCTCAGAGCTATTTGTGTTCTCCAACTGAGAAAGTCAACTGAGCCATGAGGCCCGCAGGCATCATCTGTTCTTGCCATCCCTCCTCCCTCTGTCTCACTGGCACACTCTTGACTGCCAACCGTAAGAAACTCCCACTATCTAAAAGAAGGTGTGGTGATTAGTTTCATCCAAGATAATTGCTATTTTTCCAGCACTTTGATTGCAGTATATAATTGTGTATATAATGTGGGTTATTTGTAAATTTGTATGTGTATGTTTGCTCGTCAAATGTGACAGCACAGTATAAGGCTGATCGGTGTGTAGCTGTTGCCATAGCAACTGACCAACTTGTTTTTTTCTCTTGTTCATTGGAGGAGTTTTTTTCTTCCTCACACTCTGATAAACAACTCTATTTCCATCCTTCTTAGTTTGTTTCTTGCTGCCCTCTGAACAAATATGTATTCACTTGTTGCTTAATTTGAGCACGGGGATGAGGAAAGAAAGGACAATGTGGAGATTGTGACATTTCTCTAACACTCATGTGCTATAATGCATCCTATTGTGCAGCTCACTCCCACTCATTTTTTTAAAAATATTCCCGATTACTTCTTCTGCTGTTCTGCAAAGTCCACCATAAGTTTGTATCTACTTATAGAGGCTTTCAATTGATATGATGCATTGTGAGGTTGTTTTGGGCTGAATATGTTTGGTATTCCATCTTCAGCTCCTGGTTGAGCTCCTCAGTTGTGTCATTGATTGCATTTGGACACCTGGTTAAAGCTTGATATTGATGGACCTCATCAGGGACCTTGATGATTCTGATAATGACAAGAGTAGGTGTGGGTAGGAGCACATGGTGAATGGAGAGACATTAAAAAGGTTCCAGACTTCACAGCAAAGGTCCATGAGGAAAAATCTCCACAGCAAAAAATAAATAATACATTGATTGTGTTGTTTCAATTAGCAAATGCTCCACAATTTTTACCGGCAGTTTAAGGGGAATAGCGGCGTTTAACGCTCAGTCAATAAACTGGGCTAAACTGGCTCCTAAAGTCAAGACATTTCCTTAACTCGTCTGTTTAACCCCTACAATCACAGAAATATCCCTTTATCCTTCACTGTTTATTTCTGGCTCTAACATGAAAATGCACACAGACAAACTGAAACATTATAAACAGACATCTACAGACACACAAATAGTAGCTTATTCAACCTCCGTGTCCTCCTGTATGTCATGTGACCAGCCAATGTTGGAGGGGAAAGGAAGGCCTCGACTTAATTAGGCTGAGGCCAATCAGAGAAGATGGAGGAGGACACTGTTGTCTGGCGCCTTGGGGCTTCTAGGGTCCTGCAGGCTCATCTGTCTCTCACACACACACACACACACACACACACACACACACACACACACACACACACCCCCCAGTGCTCCATGCTGTGCATGTTGAGAGATGTTTTCTACCCACAAAAGGTTGAATACCTCAGTTAAAAGAAAAGCTCACAGGTAGACAATCCAGCAATGAAATTGAGGATAGCACCACTTACTTCTAGAGACACAAATGACACATTTATATGCACACCAATTCATCAGAATCAAAAATTAGCCCTATCAAAGTTTCATCATCTCACTTAGATAATCTGTGACCTGATACTGATACTGCGTTCTTTGCATTCAAGACTAAAATCATGCCTTGTAACAAAAAACATACACACTATCACCATACTTTTTAGTTGTTGTTTTTTCATTTCTCAAGCCTCTGCTTTGGCTAAGTCCAGCGCGTGTGTAAGCATGTGTGTTATGAGTATTGATTGACATAAACCTACACTCTGCTGTTCTTTGAGGGATGGTAGGATAATCAGAGATTGTTGTGTTAGTCAAACAGCAGCGTCAACATCATGTGCACAACAATGATAGATTGCGTGGACCACGCCGATGACAAGTCCAGTCATCTGCCAGTCGCCAACAAGAAGCAGATGATGTCAGCTTCCCATCTGTATTGAGTTATCAGGTTGATTGAGTGTAATTGAGCGATGCATCGGAGTGCAGAGAGAAGACACTGAGCCTCTGGAGAGAATGGAGGGAGGAAGGGTGTTTCAGGAACCAGGAAATGCTGTACAGCACCAGGGCTGTGTGATTTGATCTGTCAATGACTCACTGCCTCGTAATCAATTAAGAGGACTGAATGAGCTCCTCACAGATCTGAACTTTGAGTCATACAAAGGTTTCTTATCTCTGGCAACACGGTGAAAACAACTGAAAGCATCTGCTACAATCATCTTCAATCCAACATCAATCATTAATCAAATCAAAGAAAGTAAGAGCAAAATATTGAATATGGTATGATATGGACTTTTTTCCCCTGAAAGAAAAAACACATGTAATGGAAAATGTTCAATCATCCCCACTGTATAAGTATACATGTACAATCTAAGCAATTCAAAACAAACTATTTGCCATAAATTCTATCATAAGCCATTTCACACATTCCCTGCACTCCTGAAAATGTCCCATCATTTTTCGGGCTGGGGATGCATGTGGAAAATTAAACAGTAGAATTTTATACCTCCTCTTATCTGGACTTTTCATGCAAGCCCTGCAGTCAAATTTTCGCAAAAGGTCAAGGTGAGCCAATGTTGGAAAATGGCAGGATAGAGTCAGGGAATTCACAACAATCAGTTGGACGGGGGTGACATTGTTTATATAATTCCTGGGGCAGCAGGAGTTCAGTGTGTAGGGACTTGGGTTGGGAACCGGAGGGTCGCCGGTTCAAGTCCCGGTGCGGACCAAATATGGAAGTTGGTCTGGTAGCTGAAGAGCTCCAGATCACTTCCTGAGCACTGCCGGGGTACCTTTGAGCAAGGCACCAAACTAACCCTCCCAAACCCCCTCCCTTGAGCAAGGCACCAAACCCCCTCCCCACCACCAGCTCAGGAGCGCCCGCTGTGGGCAGCTCCGTCACTCTGACATCTCTCCATTAGTGCATGTCCATAGGATCCTGTTTGTGCATGTGTGTATATTTCAGCCTATGTGTGTGTTGCAACAGAGTGTAAAAACAGAATTAAAACAGATCAATAAAGTAAATCTTAATCTTCTTAATCTTAATCTTAATGCTTCTGGTGGGATCCTCATTCACATAGTGATGCTATTTAATCCTTGTTTTCTTGCCATTATGTTCTGTTCCACTCTGAACAGATTTCGTTGAATTTGTCCAATTATACTTGGAATTCTTGCCCCACTGATCTGAACCAGGTTGGAACAATCTGTCTGGAAGGGAGAGTAACCAGACAGATCTGTCAGAGAAAATTCAACATACTGTAACACATAACAGCTAAGATGTAAGATCTAATTTGGAGGACAATCATCGTAGTTGCCAATGGTCTAGCGTAACTAGTGAGTGAACTTCCTCTGTGCTTTCCTATGGAGGTCAATCCAATCCCACAGTTTTATTGTCTAGGCATTAAGAGCTTGATGCATTAAGGAAAGAATCATAGCATTCATTTCCAGTTCATAAGTAACACAAATAACACTGCATTAAGCTCCTCTGACTCAATTTTTTTGACATTTTACAGATATAGATCAGCTCAAGCCCCGATGAGACTCAGAACAGGATGAGCAGTAAAGATAATGGATGGATGGATGGCATTCAGTTTTATGTTTGGAATGATTTTTATTTAACACACTTATGAAATGCCAATTGGAGAAGCAGCCATAAAGATCCAAAATATGAGTGTGTATTTTTATGCAGATGACTTGCACATTCTATGTTTCTTTTGGTATAATACATGAAAAAAATGATGAAATTCTTTTTCAGATGTTTCTGTCTGCATTTCAACATCAGTGGAGTATTCATTGAAGACATTTTAAACTATTTTTATTGTGAAAATGTGGAATTATTTCAATATGTATTCCAATTCTGGGTTAGCATTGACTTTGTTACACTTTCTAAATCTTCAGATATCTACATAATGTGACAATATCAAAAAGGTTAGGCCTGTTTTATGTTGTGTTTTCGCAGAAATTGAAATAGATCAATACAAACAAAACAATTGGCAGCCAGCACATCATTATAGAGCACTATCATCTCAATGCATGCATCTACCATATCCAGCTGCCTTCACATCCTTCACACGCAATCATTTGTACGCTGCTATTCTCGCCTGCCACTGAGAGATTTTGCATAATTGTGTCAGTCACTGAAAGCCCCAGTGGACCGAGCGAATGTTACTTTTGTTTTGAAAACCTTTTGAAACGACCTTGCTTCACTAACACAAAAGTAGCCTGACAACCATGAGCCATGAAAACATTTTACACATGCAGTTCGGATGGTACCCTGGCGTTTTGATTTTTTCAAAATATTCAGCCCATTTATGTCAGCTGGATCAAGAAGGAGCTGTCTTTGTTTTTAATTGATGGAAACGCTTTGGCGGTTGTCTATATACTGTAATTCACTGCCAGTCCATTGTCTGTCTGTCTGTTGGTGTCTATCGCTCATTTACAGTGATGGGTTGAACATAATCCATGACTCACAGCATGCACAATTTACAAAAGGTGATTAGGTCTGACAGTTTGTTTCTAAAAAATCAATTCCCCAAAATGCAAAATGTGTTTATATGAATATTTATTCTGAGACATTTTCTCAGTTTGAAATACTTTGTCAGTATTAACATTAACTAGTAAATGAAAAACTTAAAATTGATCTTTCGTTTGTCTCTATCTCTGCAGACACTCTCTCAGTGCCTCGCTGGTCCCCACAGATTCCCCGAAGAGATCTGGGAAACTCAATAAAACACAGGTAGGCCTAAATAAATGTGTGTGAGTGTGTGTGTGTATGTGTATGTGTGTGTGAGAGTTTGCCCATTGTTCATACACCCATAAATCAGTGATAAAATACCTTCCCAATTAAAAAGGCCCTCTTGCGTAACTCATTTCTATTCTCTCTCTCTCTCGCTTTGTCTCTCACCCTGCTTGACTCCAAACGCCATGTGATCTAAAGAGTAAAACAATGACGTTCTAGTCAGGGGATCTCAGCAACCTCCAGTGTGTGGGTGTCGTGCCTGCTGAAAGTCAGCTAGGTGCTGAGAGAAACTTGAAGCCTCATCATACACAGCCACGCTGGGTGCGAATGTAATTTATAGACACTTTATTTGAAGATTGAGGCTGGTTTGAAGAGAAAGCCATATTACACTCAACAATCTCCTTGACGTGGCAATTTGCGTATTTCCATCTTCTGCCCTTTGTGGGCTTGCTAAGATAAGCGCATTTGCGTGGCGGGTACACATTGCACCAATTCAGCTTCAGGGGGCCTCGTCTGTGCTTGAAGAGCATTTATTTATTCAGAATCTGTTATAAGTGTCACATCTTCTTTGACATTTGACAGCAGGGTCCACTAAAATCTCCGCCAGGGGTTGGATTGAGTTGTGCCTCTCTATCAAAGTAAAGCAGGGGCTTAATGAAGAGATTTGGTTTCTGTCAAACTACATTAGTCACCTGCCATTAGACAGCGATTGGCACCAATAGCAACCAGGCGTCACTTCAGTAAATATTCAGACACCTGAGGGATCTGCTCAGTCAGTCTGTGCAGAGAATCAGTGCTACTACGGAGCACATTTTGGATTTGTGTGTTTGACTGCGTTGGAGCCTGTAAGAGTGGCTGATTGTTGAATTGATGTAAACTCTTTGGCCTCTGTCCAGCGCTGCAGAGAAAAAAAACGTTCGACATTCATTCGCAAAGGGTTACTGAGAGATGGAAACTAAATGGGACCAAATTAAATCAGCAGTTGAGGCAGATTAAGAAGGTAAACACTTTTACAGAAGCAGCTCCTTCATGCATCCATTATCCTCACAGAAAGGTTACACAGGGAATGTGAGGGCCTTCTTTAGCATAGCCGTCTGTCAGAATGAGAGAAATAATGAAAGACAAAAGGTCAGGAGCAGTGTCCTCCTCACGCTTATCCACAGCTCGTGCATGTCATTTCATATGTCTGGGCAACCATCCGAAAGTAATGTCCTGATTTGTATTTACTTTTTGTCCTTACTTCACTCTTTCTTCTTTTTCCTACAGATTTTCCACAAAGTATTGGATGTCCCAGACATGCACAGTATGTGGAAAGGGAATGTTGTTTGGACTGAAATGTAAAAACTGCAAGTAAGTATCAAGACAGTATTGTGTCATCTGTACCATATATGGCAATGATAAAGCAAAAGCAATATGTGAAAATGCATATTTTATACAGATACCTTTAATATGATCAGAGAATGAATGTGTATCTAGCTTGCTTTTCTCTGTAAGTATTTCTTAATAGTTTTGTAAGGTGGCATTTCATTATAATCCCCCTTCTTTTTTTCCTACTCAATCAAAATAAAAAAAGTTATTATTTTGCATGTGACGCTAATGCCCCCTGTTTTTGTCTGAACTCAGGCTGAAGTGCCACAACAAATGCACCAAAGAAGCCCCACCTTGCCATTTACTGATCATACAGCGAGGCGGACTAGAATCCTTCAAAGGTACGTTTTTTTGTGCCATCTAAATTTTCAAGATCTAGGTTTCATAATTAGTATATATCTTTATTTTATATATATATATATATATATATATATATATGTATATGTGTGTGTGTTATATTAAAGTTATCAATTATGTAGGGTTGTTGTTTTTCCAATGACTACAAAGAAATTGATAACAAGTTACATGAAACTTTCCCAACACTGATTGTTTCTAAAGCCTCTACTCAAAATTGTTAGTCCTTAATGTTACTAACTGAGCCTGTACCAATGAGGTTCTTCATCCTGTTCACACAGGAGCCTTTTTTCTTCAACACCCACAGCTCACATGTATGATTATGTATTGCTGTATTCAAAGTTTGCAAGTTGTGTAAACAAGGAATCTGACTAGTCTTTATGTTTTCATCGACAACAGAGAGGACAGTACATAGTGAAAATCTGGAGGGACATCAGGCCATATTTAAAGGTAAAAATGTATATATATCTATACAGTATATAACCCATGAGTTACTGTTCATTCGCAAAATCTTCCATTAACTTCAATCTAAGATTGGAATTGAAGCATTATTTTTGAATGGTCTGAGACAATCATCCGATAATGGTTGCAAGGAAGCTTTGAAATGAAGTGTCAGATACTACATTTATATGACTTGGAAACCTGGTAAACAGTAGTTTGACATTAGAGATGTGAAGGCGTCCCACCGTTAGCATATTGTCAGAGAAAAAAACAGCCACCCTGTGATTGGTGACTATATAGATATTGAACAAAATATATCAGGGTACGGCTGTTTATTAGTAGCAGAACTACATTTAAATGATGTTGTGTGAGTGCTAAGAGTTCTCTTCTTTTCGATGATACCTAATTTAAAAGAGTGGAAGAGCCTCTATTGGCCTACGCAGATAGAGGTTGGCTTCTGATTAATTAGGCCATAAGTTTTGACGAATGTGACTGCTTCATGCTCTGTTTTAACGGACACAGTGAATAAAATGGCTGTTTTCTCTTTATCAGAATTGAGATTAATTTGTCCTTTCTCTGCCTCCTCCTCTCCCCCACATTAGACCACCAAGGAATAACTCAAGGTAAGGAATACTAATTAGACTTCTAACTGAGTTCTTTAATGAGAGAAAATGACAGTTTCTTAATGATTTGATTGTTCCAGGAAACTTTTATCCTTCAAAAGAGTATGAGATAAAAAATTGGATTCTGTCAAGGAAGGGCTTTTTGCCCATTTTTTTAATTTAAGAGTATGACCTGATTAAAGAGTTTCTCCTAATTTTCTTCAAGCTAATAGTAAAGTATTGTTTAATTTTTTTGGTTCTTCCACAGTGTTTTATTGTTCCTCTGTTTGTGTTTTCTTTTCTGTAGTAGCTCGTCTGGTACGAACTGAATCAGTGCCGTGTGACATCAACAACCCGCTCAGGTACACAGACCTGCACATCAGTCAGACGCTCCCCAAAACCAACAAAATCAACAAGGTAAGTGTAGAAAATAAACCCTGGATCACAGTATGCGTGTAACTTGTCCTACATATCACATTTCTTCCACTTTTGCGGGCTTGAAAATGGTTATGAGTCATAGTGTTTTTTCCCAGGGGATCATGAAACTGTACGAAAATAT
Source organism: Labrus bergylta (assembly GCF_963930695.1). Lineage (NCBI taxonomy): Eukaryota > Metazoa > Chordata > Actinopteri > Labriformes > Labridae > Labrus > Labrus bergylta. The sequence goes on from NC_089196.1 coordinate 19,102,718, forward strand.
CTTCTGCAGCGTTTCTTTTGACACAGATGGATTTGTTTTCATACACTGAATATTTTGCACTCAAACAATTTTAGTTCCAGAGAAAAAAAAAAGGGTGTCACAAGATTCCAATGTTTGTAAGACAGTGATGGAAATGTTGTGAATCAAATTTGAGTGTTAAGACATAAATGGGTGTGTATGAATACATCATAAAAAAACTTGTTCTTGTCCTATAACATGATCATATTGAGGCATATTGTAAACACAGATCGCATTTTATATTCGGAATTGTAGCTGATATTTTGACACCATCAAAATAAGATTTTATGAGAAATAAACAGTATGAGAATGAGTACCAACGTTCAACAAGAAGGATATTTAAGAGCAATAGGGATTCACAATCATGTAGGGAGACTCAGCTTTGGTTGTGAGCAGGAAAACAGTTTGGAGTAGGTGTGGAGAGTAAAAGAGGCTGAATTCATCCGCCTGTAATGCAAAACTGTGATTTGAAATTTGCTTGGTTAAAAGAAAAATAGACATCCAAATGCAAATGCACCAAAAATCCTTTTCATGGACTCTATTCATGTTTCTCAACTCCAACTCCATTCTCATTTGCTTAACCTAAAGTCAGGTAAAGATAGCCCTCGCTCCCAGAAGTTTTACTACTGTGAGATCATAGCTCATAGATTGGACCCAGCCTTACTCTGCTGGTTTGGCACATAACAAAGCCCTCTTGACAAAGTGCTCTTGATAAGTTGGATGTTCCTGCAGTCAGGTGTGCAGACTCTGATGTGACTCATGTGACCGTCAGAAGGGTCCATCAGAGAAAAAGTTGGCGTAAATACGAACCAGTTTCTGAAGCTGATTTCACATAATTCATTTGGATGAATGAGAGAAAAGTGTAAAGGAGTATTCAGTGTTTGTAGAGATTGCATATACCTTACATCATTTTAGACTATTTTCAAAATATGCTCTGAATCTTCCAATTGATTTCTCTTCTTCAAGACAGCCATTGATATCCCTTCATATTAGTATTCTACAAAGATGTACTGAAGAGTCTTAAACTCCACCTTTTTTATTTGTCTTTCTTGAGGAAGATAATCCATTAAAAAATAAAGTGTTGTTTTTGTGAGTTATGGTATGATCTGTTTTTTTTTTTTTTAAATTGGAACATTCAAAGATGCTTTGACATCTGAGATTTAAGACTTCTCTGCTGGGCAAACTTTTTTGCTCAATAATCTTTTCACAGCACCAATATTTGCTCACTTTTCATCCTTTTGATTAGAATTCAGACGTTTTTTTAAGAAAGGGCTTTGTCAAAAATCTGTAAATTCAGGAGATACGGGAAATAGTGATTGTTTCAGAGGGACGGGCAAAATAGAAACGTGTGCTCACAGAAGATCTGGTTTTTCATTCTTAATTAAAATAATGATTTATTGATGGAGGTCATGGTGACACAAATCAGTTTAAGTCAACAGCATGGAAAATCCAGCTGGCTGAAATATGCACAAATTTGATGTGAGCATGCATGTACCTTAGCTTTCCCAATTCAATTATAGCTAACATTATTTTCTGGATGTTGAGGCATCCTTGAATGCACCACTGAAGGCACATTTGAAAAACGCTTCCTGTTCATAACTGCAGCCCTTCACTGGGATAACACAACTATGTCAAAAAAGTACAGGCAGGAAATAGCTCATTGTGATGGATCACCTCTGTCGGGCAAGTCTCAAGTCTCAGCAAGTTGATTTTCATATTGTGCGGAAATTAATGACAACCAAGAGCTGCCTGGAGGGTAGAAAATCAATCTGGTAACTCCTGGTGTGATTCAGAGAGAGTCCAACATGAAAGTAAAGTGCAATTGTGACTAACAGACTAAAACTTGCAGTATAAGAACGACCGTTGACAGTTCTCTATTCTGTCTCTTCTCAGGATCACATCCCTGTCCCGTACCAGCCAGACTCCAGCAGTAACCCATCATCCACCACCTCCTCCACCCCGTCCTCCCCAGCTCCTCCCCTTCCAAGCAGTGCCACGCCCCCCTCACCGTTACACCCCTCCCCACAGTCAGCTCGACAACAGAAACAGTTCAACTTGACAGGTACAAGAAGGCTAATAGGAATATTAGAGAAAACAGACCACTTTCAGCTAAATATTAATGTGTCATGATAACGTGCTCTCGATGACTGTGCTTACAGACTGACCTTGAAACAGAATATTTTTTACAGTGAGTTCCATCATAGGTCAGCATGCTAACATTTGATATGCGGCACCAAACACAAATCACTGATCACCTGATCACTGATGGAAATGTGATACCTCAATGGTCACACCAGCAAAATCAGAGTGTCGTCTTATTGGCCGATCACATAAACAGAAAAGGCCACAAAGGACCAATGCTGCTATTGAATCTTAAAGCTGATGATGAGCTTATATTATCTTGTATCCCCCACTAGTAAGAACTGTTGAAATATTGTATTTTTGACCTAAATTGTAAAGTTACTTGGTCAATGAGTGGACTTGAGTATTTTGGTTTTGATCAGGTTTTTTAACTACCCCGTTATTGTGTTTGTGCATGTAAACTTATCCCGATTTCAGAGACCGTGATAAGCCGTTATCCCAATTTTGAGATACACCATTATGCTACCTGGAGAAAACAGTTACTGTGGCATGTATACGCCTCGGTTTCTGACAGCTGCCGAGCTAACTGCGCTGATGCAACCTCAGCCAAGTGACGTATCAACAAAACAAACATGGTGGCGTCTTACTTCTTGTATTTGCTGTCATTTTCTTCTCCTGTTACTGGAAAGTAGGTGGATCCGTCAAATCTGCAATGCCATAAGTGCTCACTTAAAAGACAAAAGTGTATTTTGCATAATATGTGACCTTTAAATGATCTCGTAAAAACAATGGCCTTTTTAAAGAAGCACAGTTTATTCTGAAAATTACAGTGTTTTACTGTATATGGCATCCTTTGATAATTCATGCATTGATTTTGCCAAAAGAAAAAAATTCTGCATAGAAGGGAAACCAGACAATAAAAGACAAGAGTTCATGTGATAGATTTAATCCCTTTACATAACATTTTATTCTCTAAGCTTTTTACAGTATAAAGATTCAACTAACAGTGAGGTTTTACATTTGTAAGTCCTCATGAACTCAAATCAAACATACATTTTTCATTTGTCTCTTTCTGCAGCATCAAGTTACTTCAAGTACAAACAACAATTCATCTTCCCAGGTAAGGGCCTCGTAATTGATCATTACCCATATTACACTGCAACCAGCCCAGCAAGTAAGGAGGTGGAGGGTTCTTTTTAATATTGTTGTTGTCCTTCATCTCCTCGCCTTGGCCTTGCTTTAAGACTCTTAGCCCTTACACCCACTCATTGCCTCTCATTTGGGCCTCCTAATGATTCGTCAATGCCCAGACTCTTTATTTTGCCCACACTGGTACCTCACAGTCTATGCTCATTTGGCAGCTTATTAAAGGCAACCTGGACTGGAGTCTGAGAAAAAGAACAAGGCGTAATTGAGATCTGGGGATACAGGGTTTTTGGAAAAGGGTAAATATACAGCAGACAGCGTCTCCGAGGTTCTGATTGTAGTCTGTTTTACAGCTAAATTACATCAGCTACCTTTGTGAGCTGCATAACAGCACGGTCAAACACATCCATTTACAGTTCGTCTCATCAGTCTAAATCTATTATCCTCTTGAGTGGACCTGATGTCACATTTACGTCATACTAAATTTACTGTAAATGCTGGCTTTTGTTTTGAGAAGGAATGGAAACATGACCCCCACAAAGACAATTTGATGGATGAATATTTATTTATTTACCACACACAAGTAAAGGGCTTATTTGCGGCATCACAACAGGGTCAGGTGTATTACAGTTAGAGATGTGCAATATGGCAATAAACAAGACAACTCATGGGGGTGGCGGTAGCCTAGCGTTTAGTGTGCGCACCCCATGCACACAGGCCATAGTCCTATAAGCGGGCAGGCGGCGTTAAAGACTAACCTGTAGCTCTTTTCCTGCATTTCATTTCTCTCTCTGTCCTATCACTAAAATAAAGGCATAAAAAAAAAAACAGACCTTGAAAAAAAAACAAGACAACAAACCCTTTTCTTTTTTTAATATTATCAAAAATGTATATGATATAAATTGTTAAAGGATATCCTCATCCACTTAGTTTATGTATTCAGCGATTCCTTCAGTGTTTACCATATATTACGGAGACATTTAAAAAAAAAAAGATTTTAATATCTTCCAAAATGGTTCAGGTTCAAATTCAGGGATTCACTGATGCTCTTTGGCATCCACAGGAAGTCTGCTCAGAGGGCTTTTAGTCAAGCAGCGGCAAACTTTGTACAATCAATGTCTTGTTATCATCATTTTCTCAACACTACCAGGATTTGGGAGGACACATTTCTCTGTTGCTTTCAGTTTGAATAGTCCTGCTCTTTCTCCATCTGCAGTTCAATCTAGCTTTGCAGTATGAAGTGGGAGTTTCCTTGCACGTGTACGTCATGGCGAGCAAAAAACTTCAGAGCTGCAGAGTCGCTTTTTTTTCTGCTGTGTGATTGGATGTTTGATCAAATGAAAATACCCAAAGTTTTAAATTTGATCCATTTTATCCAAATCCCCATGTCAGTGATTTCCAAAGTGTGGGCTGCAGCCACTACTTTCACTGCAAAAGAACATAGTGGTAAATACATGATTGTGGTCTTCAATGTTAATCAGATGACATATGCTATTACATATTTGGGTGGCTCCAGATCCCTTTCAGATTTTAAATTGCGCTGCTACATTCGTAAGTGTGTGAATGGCCGTGCTAAGAGATAATTGTATCACCCAGCTCTGATTCTAGGGTACATTTTTGGTACAAGGCTCTGCGTCACACCATTGGCCGATTAAGAGCTTCCAATCCTCCTGGCTCTCTGGTCTTTAGAGTAAATCCATGCAAACATCCATACAGGCTCCACACAGAAAACAAAAACCCCGTCCATCTCACTGTATGCCAGCTCCTAATGCACTGTGTCACAAAGGGAGTTTTTTTTTCTGTGGCTCCCAGTTTGTGTCACAAATTATAAGAGTGTGCCAACGCAGACGACAACCGTGGCAGCAAATCCTTTCATATCTTTCAGAGGTAGATTAAACACAACAGCTGACCTCACTCATCTTACATGTGGAAAAGGAGTGCCAAAGACTGCTGTTTCTGTGTCTTAGATAATGCTGGCATGCTCAATGTGCTGCACGTCTGTCTATGGTGATCACATTAAATCTGCATGCTCTAAAGACACATGCTGTGATGGTGCATCAGAGTTTCGCTGATCAATAGGAACATTTTCTACAGTGACTGATATTACCATAAAGATAATGTCAGGAAAGAAATGTAGCAATTCAGTGTGATTAGGAGTATGTGGAGGTGTTTCCATTTTCCAGCATTTTTCTGCAATCAAATACATTTTTGCACGATATACTCGTGTGTTAGAAAATGCAACATTTTATTGTCAAATGTTGTCACGCCAATTACAGTGACAGACAATAGCAAAGGCTCAGCAACGGCTCAAGCGATATACCTTAAGAAAAATGTGCAGCTTATTCAGAATAAGATGATGTGATGCGACGAACGATTAAAATTCAGGACAGTCAAAAAAAAAGTCCTAAACAAATGCAACGACTGAAATTCACTACAAATGAAACAAGCAAAACACAAAAAGCTGACACAACTAAATTCACATTGAAAGCGCTGAAAATACAAAATCGCTGCAAATTAAAAAAACAGCAACAACAACACATTGTCCAAAATCAGAAACTTGTAGGACAAATCAATCCACAGTTTTTGCAGCTTCTCTGTGAAAATAAAGATACATAATGGAAGGTTATATTATATTCTTGAAACACAAAATATCCAAGGAAGAAAACTAAGTGGGACTGTATAAAAAGAGCTTTACCAGAAAAAGTATCTAGATATGCAGTGATATGTTTAAGAATGAATTACTTGTCCAAGGACCTTTTTTAAAGGTAGGTTTGGTAATCTTATCTAGCATAGATTGTTTATTTTATTTGTTAAACTGTTCTTCACATCTGACAGAAATCAATAAATCATGTGCTCTGAATAAGGACAGAAAAAGGGCCGTTATCTCAAGCTGATGTAATCCTGTAAAAACTCTGACCTATCACTGCCATGAATCTTGATGATTAGTACTCATTAAATGTCTCCCTGGCTTCATTTTTATACTCCATTGCAACGTCTGCCGGGGTAGGGTTAAGAAAGCTTAGCTAAAATGACCATTGCCACGGTTACTTGTACAGTAAGGGCTCGCCATTCCTAACAGGTCAAGAAAAGAAAGATGACGGCAGCAGGTGTAGATGGAGCCCTAAGAAGATGTTACTTTTCAAATATTGATAGCTTTCCAGAACTAACAACACTGCCTTTAACTCCACTGATCAGTTTCTGAAAGAGGAATGTGTGCTCCTTGCACCAGTTCCTCAAACTGATAGTTACTTGGTCAATGAGTGGAGACCACCTGACAGAGCATGTTAAAACGACTCAGTTGTGAATGCTAATTTGCTTCAATTTATTTTTGTAACCCTCAAACCTCCAGATGTTGCACCAGAAGCTCCACCAAGCAGAGCGCCACAGGTCATCCTGCACCCTGTCCTGTCTGAGCCAGGGTGAGTACAATTTATTAACCAAAACATATGTCTGCCTTTAAATAAATAAAGAAGGTACTTCTGATCGTCATCAGGCGCATGTTTCCTCTCAGTCATCGTACTCTTTCCTACATGCTCCCTCGTCTCCTCCTCCTCTCTGCTGGCTGCTGGTCAGAGGCCAAGTCAGACTCATTGGAGCACGGATATTTGGGTGACAAATCCAATGCTAGGACCGACATGACGAATACTCAGAGACTAATGTTAGCACGGCCTTTAGTTCATGCTACACTTGGGATGCCAGCTGGATTTTCAGTAGCTCTGTGAGGACGCCAGTGGTCATGGGAAGACAACCGGAAGAGGAGGAGGTTTGATGAGATGTCCTTCGACCCAGATGTTCATTAGATTAGGATGTCAATCCATCAGAAGAAAAAAACGCAAGAGGATGATGGTCAATTGTCATGAAATATAGACTGTACCCTTGGATGATAATGGTTAAATCAATAGCAAATAATGTCACTGATAATTAAATTTTCAAAATATCAACATGGTCTTCAAATAGGTCCTAGATAGAGGAAGTCAAATGGTTTTTAATTTAAAAGTACAGCATGGGGTTGTTCATCTCAGTAATGTATTTAGAGTTTGAAAATAAAATGCTGGGTTTTTGATGTCAAGCTCCTTTAGCAGCTGCAAGCTTTGAGATAAAACATGGCAAAAGACGACTGGGAACAATAAGAATCAGACAAAAAAAAAAACCATACAGGACAAATACAAAGGCATCAGTGGGCTTCACATTTGTTTTGTTTTTTAATAAAATGGCAATGTTTGAGGTGTACAGCTACATTCATTAACATAATGATTATGATGCAGCTTGAAGATTATTCTCCGTTTGTTCAGATTTAATTCAGTCGTGTAACTGTGAAGGCTTTTACCGCCACTTCTGCACAAGAAGTGACACAATCATGTAGGAATACTGCAGCTGTGAAGACTGTTCACCTCTATGGGAAGACAAGATGATGGAGGATTCAATGGGTTGTTTGCCAGCTCCTCTGAGCTAAATGAGTTGATGGACAAACTATAACACTAAACATATAACTACTAAACAATCTATTTAGCTCAAAATCACACAGTTATTTTGATTTTAAGCTTTTAACAATTACAACTCATGTGGCTATAGCATCGTTGTTTGCAAAAATTATAATCTTGGTTTAATCTTTATCAGGACAGCAGTGACGTCAGCTTGTTTTCAATAAATGTACAATCTCTAGAGACAGAGCAGTAGAGAATGAATGAAGCTTTCTTACAATGCAAGATGTCAGCTTGTAGAGGATTCATTCAGACACCCCCCCCCCCCCCCCCCATGTCCTACCTTCTTCGCAAGGAGTGAGTTAACTGTGTTCTTCTGACCCAATAAGCTTACACACTCAGGCTGATGATAGCAGGCCAAGAATTCTTCACAGAGCAAAGCTTTGAAGTTAAATGATGTCTATTACCTTCAGACCATAGAAGGTATAAAAAGACAGACAGCATGACAGCTCTCCAGAAGTGAAGCCAAAGTCTTTGGTGCACCCTTTACTAACTTGCTGTATTATAGGTTATAAAGCCCTCCTTCTCTGTGTTTACAGGCATGAGCCAAACTTTAAAATCAAAGAACACGTCGACTGTGGAAGCCAGATTAATGAAACTGAATTCATAGTGGCTACTGACTTCTGACTTGGGTTGTAGATTGTGACAATATTTCATTTGAGGAAATATTTAAAAAGATTTATGCAACCAAACAACATGAAACATGTCTAAAACACGTGAATCTCCACTTATTTTCTCTCGTGTTACCATTGAACTAAACCTCTGTTCCTCACTCACACTCAGATGAATAAATCACTGCACTTATGAACCCAAATTCCTCTGTTTTAATTCATGCTATTGTCCCTCCTTCCCCCACATTTCTGTATGCTCTTACAGTAGCAGCTGGCACATTTCTTAGGCTTTAATGGCCTCGATCCGGGGTTAATGAGGGCCTGTCTCAGACCCCAACACCCGGCAGGTACTCCTCATTAGAGCTGGTGTCAGTGGCCTTTGGCGCCACAGGAATCACATAAATGTATACGCCAACTCACCTGTGGTCTCTGCCCAGAGTCCAGAATTAGCCTTAACCCATGTTAATATACCACAGAGAGACTTAGAGAGGTTATGTGCTCATGTTACACAGCCAGTTAGGCGGATGGAGGTGGGTTGGTTAAAGAGAAGACCAACCGTGTAGGTGACAGTGTACAAGAGGGGTCAGAATTTAATAGGAGTTCAGGGCACGAATGCTCTTAATATTTCATTAAAGACAAAGAAATTGAGAGACGCAGTCAGAAAAGGATGCCAACAATAAGGTGTGACCTGTCTTATATTTAATCCTATTTATATTCTTGTATTTATCTGTCAAATAGTGATATATTATATATTATATATTTTACTTTATTTGTCCTTGGGGGCAGTGCAAAAAAACAATTCTTGGCAGTGAAATATTAAGTGGTGGTTGAGAAAGAAGACACACTGCCTTATTTAGCAGAATAATATCAATGAAAATACCAGCTTCACTCACACACACACACTCACAAATTTCACAATTTCACAATAATAAAATGTTTGAAACTAAGGAGGGGAAATGTTACTATTATCTTCTGTCACGCCTATCGCTCGTTTTTAGTTGTAATGCTCGCTCTAAAATACTTGTTTCACTGAACAGCATTTTTTTATAAACTACAATACTACGAAGTAAAAAGCGTTTTACACCACAAAGTTATATGTTTAAGAAAATAAAATGTGCAATATGCTGTTTTTGCATCATGCATGTCATTGTCATTAGCATGTAGCCATTAGCATCATTAGGATTTTTTGTTAATCTGTCTTCCACAGATCAGTGGTACCAGTGATGAAAGTAAATAAGTATGCTTCCATTATTACAGTAATCAGAAACTAATTATTTATATATTATGTAGTACTGATTTTTACTAAACTTGATTCAAAATGAAAGATGGAAAATAAAATTGATTCAAAAATGTAGTCCAGTGATTTTTCAGGGGTGCTGAGATACAATTTAAGGGTGCCCCCTAAAAAGGGTCAAAAATTACTATGGGGTACAATTTTAATAATCAAATTGTTATGTGTTCTACTTTGGTTATGTTCTTTCTAATGTTTTTTTTCTCCATCTCTTCTTCTTGCTTTTAGGAATGAAGGAAACCCTTTACTCCAGATTGAAGTTGAACCTACATCAGACGTGAGTCCTTTTTTCAAAGACCTTTGTGATGCCTTTAAGAGAAAACAAGTTTGTGATTTTTCACACTGTTTTACTTCCCCACATTTTTGTCAGTAGCACCATTGTGTTACAAGAAATTAATCGGAATTTACATTTTCTGACCACACACATCCCGCATTGTTCATTCATTTAGCATATTTCCCTGCTCTCTGAGAAGCTTCCATGTGAATTATGCGTCAAAGCAGCGAGAGAGAAAAAAAACACACACCTTCAATGATTGTCATCACTGTTCCTGCAACAATGATATATATTTATGGAAGATGTGATGCAGATTGCTTTGAATAATATTCCAGAGGAATCTTTGAATAGGTCATTTCCAGTCCTGCACTCCATTATAGTTAAAATCTAATCAGAACAAATAAGATCGTTTTCCCCACTCGGCTGTGTTTATCTTTCCTAACTCTCAGATATTTTACTATTCGTAAACAAAGTATATATAAACTTAAATTTTATTTTAGCTAAAAATAACATTGTAACAATTGTTAGTTTTTGTTGTTGTTCTTTTTTTACTGCTTTTCTTATGATTATAAATGTTTTTTTTTACCTTCATTACTTGATTACTAGATGACACATTAAGGAATGACAGTCAGCACAATCTTCTAAAAATTCCTTTAGTGTAAGAGAAGAGTCTTTATTATTCTCCTCCAGGTGCTGGCTGGCATTTTCCATTTTTGTAGTATATCATTAACCGCCTCATTAAGATGTATGAGGTCATTTTTAATCCCCATACTCAACCATCTTCGAATCTGTAAAATGTGGGTGTACTTTTAGACACAAAGCATTCATATTTTGATTATTTACAGAATGAGGAATGCAATGACGAGGACTCTGGAGACGAATTTGAGGAGATGAACCTGTCGCTCCTGTCTGCTCGTAACTTTCCGCGCAAAGCCAGCCAGACCAGCATCTTCCTGCAGGAGTGGGACATCCCATTTGAGCAGCTGGAGATCGGGGAGATGATTGGCAAGGGGCGCTTCGGCAAAGTTTTCCACGGACGCTGGCATGGCGAGGTGGCCCTCCGCTTGATCGACATCGAACGTGACAATGAGGACCAACTGAAGGCCTTCAAGAGAGAAGTGATGGCCTACCGAAACACCCGCCACGAGAACGTGGTCCTGTTCATGGGCGCCTGCATGAGTCCACCACATCTGGCCATCATCACCAGGTAAGGATGAAGGATGTAAGACGTTGTGCTGTATAGAAAGCATTGAGATGAACTTTACGGATGATGTAGTTTGATTCTTTCTTTGGAGAAGCCCCAGTTTCTTGCAGTATCTTTTCAGGGTCCCGATTCTTGAGACAATGTAATGCTGATGTGCCAAAATAATGTCTAATTTAATATCTGCATACAAGCTCCAACACAATTAATCAGATCTTTTGAGACCTTGTCAAACTGTTGTTTTAAAGCAGGACATTCTAAAGAGAGTTAATACTCAGTCAATCGGGGGTACAGACTACACAAGGAAGTTTTTCCTAATAACTTCCCAAGATGAATTTATGACTTTAATATGAAATCATTATGAAATATGAAATTATTCACCTAATGTGGACCTAATACTCCTTTGTAAATTCTCCCCTTCTCGAAGAATGTCAAATTTTTTAATCTTTTCTGGAAGAACATTTTGCTTGAAACATCTTTGTGTGGTTTGAAATTCTACAAGATCTGTGAATTTGAATAATGTTGACTGTAAGGATAGTAAATTCCTGTGATCTCGATATCCGATGTTGAGAATGATTCTTATCGCTCTTTTTTAAAGAATATTTAGTTAGTTAATGTATTGTATTGTTGGAGGTGTTGCCCCAAACCTCAGCACAGTAACTTACTGTAAATAAGTTAAAGCCAGTGAACGTTAAAGAATGTGGTCTTTGAATGAGTTTGTTTCTCAGTGGTAAGGTATCCTCGGGCCCTACAAAGCTTGTCCTTGTCCTCTGGGACTCCTCTTGGATCACACATACCTCTCTTTTGGACACCGAGGTTAAACTGACTGACAGAAAAGTTAGGAGAGGTTATGAGATAAGAAGAAGCTGCTTCTTTTGTTAAATGAGTAAAGCCACCCACAGTCTCTGCTGTATTTGTCTTTAATGGCATTTTCACATTGGGCACAATTGTTTCGTACATTGCCTGAGCACGATTACTCCCCCCTTTCCTCTCCCTCGCTGGTCTGCATTCACATTAGTAGCATTGTTCCGTACCTGGGTACGCTTGCATATGAACACAGGCTGATACAGCAGGTGACAGTATGCATGTAGTTGGTTTGCATATCCTCCAAAATCAAAAAGTAGAAGAAGCAATCATGGAGACCACTCCTGCTAATTGTGGAAGTTTTTTATTTCTGAGGCGCCAACAACAACCTTCCTACTAACACATCTGCTACACAGCTCAGAGGATGAAACCGGCGGATATGACAGGAGCCGTTTAGAATTACGTCATATAGCGGCCCACTTCCTTGTTTGAACATGGTTGGGTTCACATCTCCATCGGACCGTACTTAAGTACACATGAATTGTACCAAAGACGACCTCTTCAAGCTGACTCAGCCACAGTACCCGAGTAAGATACGAGTACATTACGTTTGTGTTCACAATGATCGAATGAACCGCACTTTGGGGTTAAGTATACTTGGTACCAAGCCAGGGTCCCTTACATGAAATGACCCTAAGCTCCACTGAACTAAAAGTTCGGCCATGTTTTAAACAGCTCTAATTATTTCATGGATTAGGATTCTTTACATTTTTATAGTGCAACAAGTATTTTCCCTTGTTTTGTTTTACAAGAAAGACAGAGGATGTAGTCCTCACGATGAAAACACTTAAATTAATTTAATTAGGACAGCTCATGATGTTCAAAAGGGAATAATTAAGATATTTTCCACTTTCCCACTGCCATACACAGACTGTGAACAAAGAAGTATGTCTCACTCAGAAATAATAAGGAAACCCTTTGTTTCCTCACTTTTCTGCTTTTGTTTAACTTCAGACATTTACTTGTTTTTTTATTCTTCATTAAAAATTAATTTCAATGCTGGATTCAAACTTCAATACTACTCTAGGATGCCAAGCTAAATGTAAAACTCCAGTCCAACCTCTTCACTGTGAATATTTCCAAATTAAAGGTGACTGCTTGATTGAAAAGCCTGATTGCGGTTGATTCCAGCTGAAATTGTGGTGAGTGCAGGCGTGGGTGCTGCTGATTACTGAAATAATAATGCAAAATGTCAATGCAACAGGTGGATTGTTTTCCCACCAACACTTGCACAGAACAGACTGCTTCTGTGTTGTTTCCACCAAAGGAAAGAAATGTGCAATGGTCCGGCATCGAAAGTGCAACATGAAGAAGCGATACGATTAAACCTAAGTGTTGTTTATTGGTTTATTTGGGACGAGGGCTTTCATGCTGCTTAATGGAAACATAAACATTGACTGCATCCTCTTTCATTGGAGCTTTCATTAAGAAAAAGTGAATTTGGATTGATCTCATGTGGAGAACATGTGGTCATCTTTGATGTCACTGCAGGCCTTTTATTTTACAGATGTAGCATAATTGAGCTTTTAAAGCACTTGTGAGACTTTCAGTTTGCTGACGTGACTTCATTAGTTTCACATTATTGGAAGCCATTGACGATCATTATCCTGTGTAGCCACTAGCCAGCAGTTAGCCATAAATTACTTCCAGCCAGGACTACCTTTTCCATGTGCTGCATTGTTTATCTTCAGAAGCAGCCAGAAGAAGCAGTGTTCAGATCGAAAGCAAAGCGAAATTTGCCCCTCCGGATATGTCTGCAAATGGAACCGCATCATATCGTAGTTTATTACATCCCCCAGAGTGCGCCCATTCATCTTTTTCTTATTTGTGATTCTAAACGCTAATTGGCTCTCCCGGCAGTTTATTCAGTTATTTTTATTTTTACATTATAAATGTACGTAACCATGGAAGCCTCAGTGTGATTAAGTATCTCTTTTAAAAGAGTGTCCTGGACAAGACAGGCTGCAGCACTGTTAAACATTTGCTAAAAACAACAGAAAATAAATGCAATACAGATCCAGAATCCTGGGTCACAGAGCAGAAAGTCATTAGTCAAAGCATCTACAGCCTGATGCATCTTCCTCCATACCTTATAGATGGTTTGTCACTTAAGTTAAATTTGCTCCCACCGCATGGAACTTTCTCCAAAATGACTTGAAAATGGCGGAGCTCATTTCGCTTGAAGCCTTTGGCTCGATCTTAAAAGATAAAAAAAAACGCGAGACAATTGGACAGTGCCTGTGTTTCTGAATTGTAATCTGTGATCAAGATTCTGCACTTTATTTGTAAATCAATTTGCACATTGTAAATTGTTGTTCTCTCTTAACTTATTGTTTGTAAACTGTCTCTTTATCATGTAATGCTTTTTATGACGTGTGCTGCTGCCCTCTTGGCCAGGTCACCCTTGTGAAAGAGATCCTGATCTCAATGGGTTAAATATATATATATTTTTTTTAAATGGTTTGTTTGCTGCACTTGCATACAGATCTCTGTTTATATGGTACAAGACTGCAGTCTTTACTGCAGATTGAGTTCTGCATGCTTATGAGGCAATATATCAAGTTTTTAAGATATATCTATATGATTACATATGAGATATAGGGTAAGACAATATTGTTAATATCGATATAGTTTATGTTGCGTTAAAATAAGATTATACGTTTCTTCCCCAGAGCCTCCATCATCACCTATTTCTCCTCTCACTGTCTGGCCCTCTTCGCCTTGCTCCATCTCTTTCACTCTCTGAGCAAAACTCAAAAACAGCCTAGCAGGCACAGAGGGAAAAAAATATTCAGATATACAGTATATATCCTGTACTGCAAATGTACTACAAGTGCAGATACTACATTTTGATATAGAATCTGTAAATAGAGATCATGACTTTCATGAAATGCTTCATATGTGTCCTTAGTTTGTTTTTAAACACATCCTTTTTTGTCCTAGTAAAGCAGAAGTTGTTAAGTGTACATAAAGGCGTCGACTGACGTGACACTAAAGCCATGAACTCCTTCTCTGTGTCGGAAAAAGCTTCAGGGAGGAGAGCTGCTCTAAATGCAGCTGCTGTCAGGTCAACGTCAGGGATGAATATGCATGAACTGTTGGCTTCAGGTCCTTTGTCGGTCACCTGGGTGGCGCAGTCAGAGTAGTGGGCTTCAGGTGTGAGGCAGTGGGTGGTTGTACAGATTGTCTATTAATACACTGTTGCGATGGCACCCTAAATGTGACACCAACTCGGTTAAGTGTAGCGTAACTGCTTCCCTCATTGCACAAAGTCAAACTACGTTTCAGGTCAGAATGGCAAAAACATGTCAAACATTAAAAAGACCAGATGATGTTAAGTTTTGCAATCTGACCACATTGAGAAATCACTGAATCGTCAGGTCAGTTTTACTATTTCCTATTCAACATCTTTCAAGAATAAGAGCTGGAAGACACAATAGACAGACATACCTGCTGTTTCCATGGTGCTCTCAGATGCTGTCAGCCATTTTATGTGGGCTCAGTCAGGTAAAGAAAGCAATGAAGTTAGGGAATTGTGTTATGGCTCAGCTTTCACGGTGAAAGAATATGCAGTCTGATAAGCTACAGTTCAAACATGCCAGAAATTCATTTGTCCGTTCAAGGGGAGCTGATCGGGCCCTAATTGCACTCATATACACTGCATGGCAAAGGACGCGCAACTGAGCTGAAATTCAGTCTGACTTCAGAATCAGTTGTGCGAGTCATAGCTGGGTCAGAAACATCTCCAGTTTGCACAGTGTATGCCCAGACTAAGCTGGGGGCCGAAATGGAATCAAAGCCACCACTGTGAACAGTTCAGTGTTTATAAAACCTATAATCAACAATTGACATTTAGCTATGCTAAAAAAGGCCTGAACACTGATTGAAATCTGTTACATCTGTTAAATATCTTGTTTTTTATTTTTGTAATTAGAATTTTACTATAGAAGTCTGACCAAACTATTTATGAAAATGGTATTTCCATCCTTTTGAAATGCTTTAATAATACATTGACAAGAAAATAGAGTGATTAATAATTCATTGAGGTTATAATACAAAAAGACTCTTGAAATGAAAACAGATCACTTTGTTCTGGGGGGAGGTTTGTCCTGTTGTGTTTCTTAGATGTCAAGGTCATCCTGTCAACCTGGGGTCTTTGTCAGAGGTTTAGAATTCAATACATCTGTTAAACAAGTCCACATGGCTACCGGAACGATTTGTTTTTCTTTCCTTCACAGCTTATGTAAAGGCCGAACACTTTATTCTGTGGTGCGAGATGCCAAGGTTGTGCTGGATGTAAACAAGACCCGACAGATCGCACAAGAGATGGTCAAGGTACAACAACTCATGGCTGTTTGTTCACAACACTTCAGCTGTACACATTATATTCCAGAAAATTCTAATTTCTCCCTTGCTCTCTGTCCTAAGGGGATGGGCTACCTACACGCTAAAGGGATCTTACACAAAGACATGAAGTCCAAGAATGTGTTTTACGACAACGGAAAAATCGTCATCACCGACTTCGGACTCTTCACCATATCTGGGGTTCTTCAGGCTGGCAGGTAATTACAGTCAATACAAATCAGAGGCAGGAGCTCATTTTTTCATTATGTGTAATATGGAGATTTGTGGTGGAAACAGAGTGACATCAGGGCTGACACACATTGTCCAGGGACAATAAAACAATGAGTGGAAGTAAACAATCAGCTCATTCACAGAAAAACAGAGTGTAAATCTTTGACAACAGTCAGCTTTGATCTTTTTTCATTTTTAAAGACAAGGTAAGTAGTTCAATTTCTAGTTCAGTCAAGATTATGTTTGTTTGTCAATTACCTTGATGTATCTGCATCAATCTGTATCGATAATCAGGGGCTTGTGTTTGTGTCAACCAGGATGCCTGAAATCGTTCACCATTTCCTTAGTCTTATCCACATTAAGAGCCATGTTGAGAAGTGTAAACCAAGATGTTTGTTGTCTCACCTCAGCCCTATATGCTTATTCATCATTGTTCCTCACAAGTCCCACTTCTGTTGTCGTCAGAAAACTTGATGATGCGCTTGGTGTCAAATTAAGCACAACAGTCATGGGTAAACAGAGTCATCAGGTGGCTCAGGACACAGCCCTTGGGTGAGCCTGTGCTCACTGTGATGGGTTTCGATACGTGGCTGCCCATCCTGACTGCTGCCTCCCCGTCAGGAAGTTTAGAACTGAGTTGCTGGTACCCGTATAAAACTTTAGGAACCTTAGCTTCTCAACCAGTTGTTGCGGTAGGCAGTGCTAAAGTTAAGAAAGAGGATTCCTGACATGTTCTATTCTCCAAGGTGAGAATGTGCGGGGAAGTGTGGTCATAGTGCATCTTCTGTGGATCGATATTGCATGCAAACTGTAGGGGTTCTTGGTTTGCTGGGAGGCTAGCGTTGATGTGTTGCATTACAAGTTGTTCCAAACCGCTATATGGGAGTTAGCGCAAATGTCATAATTTTGTCAGTGCTGTAAACATTACTTATTTCGGTGTGATCTTTAACCTTTAATGAGTGTTACTCAAGTGAAAATCAATCTTTCTGGTTTTGAAGGACATTCCTGCTTCTACCACTGAAGCATATAAACAGTGTCAAAGAGAGATCTTCAAGATAAAGGAAAAAAAGTTACCCAGTCAAGGTTGAGCAGAGAAATTCAATAGTGGGTGGATAAAGCGAATGTTACAAAGAGCAGGCACAGATATGTCATCAAAGAAAACAGTAATGATCAAAAGGGTTCTCACCTGCTAACAAAAAGAGTTCATTATCTGCTTCTTTCCGTGTCGTGGCTTAGAGAACTGGTAATCTCTGACTGTATCTCATGAGTATCTTTGAGATTGACCTCTTGATTCTGGCACCTTTATCGATTTTCCCGAAAACAGTTTGTAAACCTTTGAAGACAGACCTGTTCATGCAGCTCAGGGAGCCTTCTAAATACAGCTACATCTGCAGCAACAGGAGGGCAGTTTTGCAGTTTCTTTCATTACCTTATTAGACCTTTCCTGTAGTAAAATATCTTTCTAACTGGAAGCAATACAAACTAGCAAACACATCTACCCGAAAAATATCTGATAACCTCTTCTGCCAACAGGCTATGCAATAGGGTTGGGAAACACAGGGCAACACATATAGTTTGATACAGGATATGTTGCCCATAATAAGGATATGATAAAACAGACATTTTGCCATAATTGATATATTCAAACTGTCTAAGAAATCTGTAAAGAGCAATTGAAAATTGAAATATCTATATTTTGAACCATCAATCTGTTGATTGTGTCACACCAGTCATGACGATGACGATATATTGAAGTATCTATATTCTGTCCTATAGCCCTACTCTTCAACATGTAACTTGTTTAAAATAAAATGTTCCTAGGTGCTACTTTTGCAAAGTTTTGCATGCTTGCTCAATCCACCTAAATTCACGAGTCAAAATCATTGCTGGAGTACTTAGCATTGTTATCCTACATATCAGCAATTCAAATGAATGAATAAAAAGTGCTTTTGTGAGACAGCACATCTGGTTTGATCCAAAGTCACAAAAAATTGTGGACATGATTAGACTTAGAATAGATATTTAGCTTTTTGTGAATTAGGATCCCAGAGACTTCTTTATTTGCAGACAGAAAATTGCAGCAATTGCAAAAATATGCATTATGATTTGTGCCAGTGATGCCAGTGCACATCTAATATTGCTCACTCTTTTCAGAATCAATAACCTCAAAGTGTTGATTGATTGATAGAACTTTTTTGTCAGACAAAGTCTGAAAATTGTCTTGCATCACAGAGGCTCCATTTGCTACGTAAAAATTGAAGATACAAAGCTACAAACATTTGACACAACATTGAAACGCCAAACAAATATCCAAAGGCCTTTGACTGGTTTTGAGCTTGACCCTTAAAAACATCATCAACTAATCTGATAAAGGCTATCTGTACTGTAATGGATACGTGACAATGTAACATCTCAGAAGCTTAGTAGAGAAGATCTGTTCAACCTGATAAATCTACTTCTCCCTCTGCAGCCGGAGAGAAGACAAGCTGAGGATCCCAAACGGCTGGCTGTGTCACTTGGCCCCAGAAATCATCCAGCAGCTCTCTCCAGAAACAGAGGAGGACAAGCTTCCCTTCTCCAAACAGTCAGATGTCTTTGCTTTTGGGTAAGTATGGCCATGGTATGGTGTTGGACATTCAGAGTCCACTGTTGACAGAAAGGTTTTACAAATTCAAATATGCTGGTGGATTCGATAGATTCTAACTTTAAAAAAATCCACATTATATGACAAAGCAGCAACTCTCAAAAACAGTCAATGAGTCAGCTCAAAGAAAAATGAGTAATGACAATTCTGTTTTTGTTATAGTCAGACTTAATACCTACTATTTAACAATCTAATGAGCACGACAAACCCTTTTGAAATGCTTTACCCACCCAATAATTGCTTTACAAATATAGGATTTTGACATCAACTCCACTTTGTCCCATATGCCTGATTATGGGTAATATCACATATTCTTAGTAAGATTAAAGGCACTCACTTATTAGGAATGGACCCCTTGTTATGGTGGAGCACAAAGAAGCAAGACGACTAGAGTGTTACTGAAGAGAATGAAAACGCCTGGTTGATGATTGAACAAATTACGCAAACCAAGAGATATTTTTCTTCAAACCTCAAACTGGATTATTGCAGGAAGTGAGAATGTTGATGAGCTAAGAAACTTACTGTAGGTGAATTAATAAAGCAGAAGGGATGGCTGAAAGAGCAGAGGGGATAGATTTAAAAATCACACAGATTTTCTGATTGAACATTTGTTTAACTTTACCTCATTGAAGCTTTTACATTTGGGCCTCCAAACATCTGCTGTCTGGTTAGGGGTTTACAAATTAGAAAGTCTGAGCTGCATTGGAGGTGATGGGGGTTATATAATTGGTAAGTATCAGGAGTTTTATGCAATCGAGTACAAGAATTAAACCCCCATTGTCAAACTACGGAGCAGGATATCACAAGGGCCAATACATTTTGGATGACAAATGAACAGATTTAGCCTTGAAAACAATTTATAAATACAGGGAAAATATTAAAGATGGTTTATGCAAAGAAAGGCTGCAGACACAAGATTGCACAGGATGATAAAAGCTACATTATGGATGGTTTGTAGGGGGAGGGGTTGTATGTTTTCTTCTTGATGAAGAGAAGCTGCAGTCTGAATTTGTATTACCTATTCAAGAATATTTTAATATTTGTTATTAATCTACATCAGCTCACTTTTGTTATCAAATGCACAGTAACAGAAAAGCAAACTACGGACAATTTAAATATGAGCACAGAGATGCTATAAAATAAGACAGAAAGGTTTAAGTGTGTTTTTGTTGACTTTAATTCTTTAATCCTCAGTCTGCATTGTTGTTGTTTTTTTGCTATTTAAAGCACCTAACAGCATTTTGGTATGAAAAGTGTTGTATGAATAAGTTGGGTAAAGTTATCTATTTCATTAATATCTGAAATGAAAAAAAACACCACTTTCCTGGAGCCTCTTTGTCAAAACTATGCACCCTTTAACTTTTTTGTGACCCAAATCCTTGTACCAGCCCCATTGGTCATTACATACAGATTGCTTTTTTAAGTGTCACCTAGGGCTCTCAGATCAAGGTGTCCTCCCCCTCTGACTCTAAAGTCCAATTTAAAAATTGTCCTACGTATATTAAAAATTACCCACGGCTTCTGTTCTCCTTCATCATCCGTTACTGATTCACTTGTGGAGGAGGACCCGAACCTGTTACCTTTTGACATCTAGCACAATTACATATATGGAGGTTTCTTCGCTATATCATACTGGAGGAAAGAAGAGTGCAGCCCAGCTGCTCTGTTAGCTCTTGTGTTACCTTGAGGTGACCCCCATGGCTGTTTTACATATTCATTAACAATCAGCTGTCTTTTTTTTTTACCATACTCCTGGCACAGAGCTATTTTTAGGCTTGTCAAACATAGGACCAGAATGGAAACAACAGCTTATTTGCACAGGGAGAGGAGGTGTATGCTAATTTTGAACAACCCGTAATTATAAATGTATTCTTTCTGAAACTTATGGCTAAAATTGCTCTTCAAAACTTAAGCTGAAGAGAATATGTATCCACAAAATACAAGTTATTTCTGCCTATCCCAAAGAGGACATAACCACAGGCTTTAATGGGTTTTAGCTGCCGTGACAAAAATCTTACTTAGTAGAGGGGATCCGTCAATCAACCAGTCACATCGCTGACATCACCCTCATAGGGAGCCCATATACTCTTTTTTATATCAAATTATATGGTAAGGTTATCGTGTGTGTGTGTGTGTGTGTGTGTGTGTGTGTGTGTGTGTGTGTGTGTGTGTGTGTGTATATATATATATATATATATATATATATATATATATATATATATATATCAGAAAACAGCTCTTGTTAGCATACAGCCACATCATTGCATTACTGTCATGACATATGACTGAAAACATTAATTGACTCTAAAAACCTTTGGCTAATAAACAGAAATTGGCGAGTTAATGGGCTATCTTAATTTAAATTGTAAAGATGAGGAGACACAATCAAAGGTTAATGTTAAATCTAGGAAAGTAGCTGAATGCTAACGTTTTCTGTTCTCTAATGCTAGCCAGTTTGTTATTTGATATGTTATCTTCACTTGAAATATGTTGAAATGTCCCTTGGGCTTTTATATGTCGTTCTCAGCTCAGTTGCTTATTCATTTGGAAACGTACTGCAGTTTTAATATTACATTTCGCTACCTACAATGGGCTTGATGTCAGGAGAAATAGCTGCCAAGTGAGTGTGGTCAACAGTGTTTTGACGATAGTGATATTCTTCTCTTACCAGAAAGTTCAAAGAACTTTATTTTCCTCTTACTTTACAGCACCGTCTGGTACGAGTTACATGCACGTGAGTGGCCTTACAAGAGTCAGCCAGCGGAGGTGATCATTTGGCAGATTGGCAGTGGGATGAAGCCCAACCTCGCCCAAACTGGAATGGGGAAGGAAATATCTGTAAGATCTCTTTTTCATTTGAATGTGTTACAACATATGAGTCACTCTGTTTTTTTCATCCGTGGTGAACTTCTGCATATTTTTCATGCTTGATTAGAGATTGAAGACTCGATTTTCACCAACATGTATTCTGAACCTTGAAAAGTTAACTTTACATGATCGCGACAATGACAAATCAAGAGCTGGATTATAGACCTGCTATGTTACTCATTTATTCACAGATATCAGTCTGAGTTAGACTTTTAGACCAGTGGTTCTCAGTCTGAATCTGTTATTTCTCCCCAACAAGGATGTTTTTTTAAGATGCCCGTCTCCCATGTGATAGTAGCTTTGCCTGTTTTTGTAATTTGCAGTAACAAATTGTTTCCTCCTTGGTCGCCTTAACTTTGCTAAACTCCTCCACCAATCTTTCTCCTTGAAACAACCCAAGTTTCTGCTTTTACAGATCCAGATGGTCTTTACTAAAAATAGAACCATGGAATGGCTGTAGTAATTATGGCGGGAGCAAAGGATGAAGTCAGATGACGTAGAATAAAGTGAAAGAAAATGTGTTAGAGATGGCAGTTTGCTAGGTCAAACAAAAGCATGACTTCAACCCAGGAGACTGGTGTCTGAACATAGACTGTAGAACGTAGGAGGATGTAGCCTTTTAAAGCATGAAGTCAGTATGGAAGTGCCTTAAACCTGCACTCCTTCTAATGCTGACTGTAAAGAAACAGATGAGAAGCCTTACTCTAAGATGATTTACTAAATCAGTAAACATTTTCTCAATGAGTGACTGGTCACAACACCTAGCTTAAAATCTTCTAAAATACAGTATGATGCTAATTTTGTAAATTATGGCCCAATGGTAGGCTAGTTACTGCCATTGTGACCTTGTAATCTTGGATAAAGATGTAGCTATGTGGCTACTAGTATTTGAGTACTCGAGTACACATGAATCGTGTCCGAGACCACCTCTTCAGGTGGACGTTACCCGAGTACGTCATGAGTACAGTATGTTTGTGTTCACACTGATCAAATGAACCAGACTTTGAGGTCAAGCATACTTAGATCTGGGCCGGGGACCACCTTAATTTAGGCATTAATAAATCTACTCATTTCTTAGCTGGTTTAGTTAGATAGACTGACACAGGATGCCTGTAATGAGTAACTTTGTTCAGTTGGAGTAAAGCCAGGTATGACTCAGATTTCTGATATTTTGATTTGGCGCCGTGCGTTGTAAGGAAACTATGTTTGTGCATACCAGCAAGCAAAAGCAAAATGTCAATAACCTTTAATCTCACAAAACATCGTTTCCTTATATCGCTCCCTCCATTTTTCCACTTTAACCTGAAAGCTAAATAAATGTATAATGTCTTTTCCAGGACATTCTTCTTCTGTGCTGGGCGTACAAGCAGGACGAGCGGCCCAGCTTCTCCAAGCTGGTAGATTTACTGGAAAAATTGCCAAAACGGAACCGTCGCCTTTCCCACCCAGGGCACTTCTGGAAGTCAGCTGAGTATGTCAAATGAGTTAGGGACACAAAACAGCAAACAATCAGCAACAAGTATAAAAACAAACAGCCGCCATAACTCTCTTCATAAATAACCCACCTCCTTAAAGAATGCACTGAATCCAAAAGCCAGCCCAGTGATGAAAACTGCCCGTGCTGTGTGTACTTTCATGGAATGTTGGCATGTGTGTGTACAGATAAGTTGACTGTCCAGCTTCTCAAAAGTCGGGACTCATATTTTCTTTGGTTTGATTTGAACCATACAGGATTTTTTTTTCCTTAATCTTTTTTTTTTTTGTCTTTTACTATTGAACTGAACCGCTCATAAAAATTGGTTTACTTCCTGGATGTACCTTGTTTGTACCTTTTCAACTGATCACGCCATCTTGGACTTTAGAAACACATGTTTGAGTACAAATGAAGATTTTTTTTTTCCATGTGTTTTTTCTTTGAATGAATGTAAATTTTGTATGTCATGCATTGTATATTTCACGACATTGTCTTGCCATTCTTATGTCTGTCAACTGTGGAAAAGCATTTTTTCAGTGTTTTGTCATTGTCTCATGTGTGGATGTCTGCACAGGTTCTATGTTTGTCTAAAAAGCTTTATTTGACTCTAAAATGTCCTCTTATTTACACCGTACCATTTGAATGTGAAGAAGCCAGCGCCCCTGTTTGTATGGGGATGTGACGGTGCAGTTTTGGAGGGAGAATATTCTCTGATCAGCCTGTGCTTTGAATTTTGCCTGTGAACATAATTAAGACATTAGAACAATAACTTAAGAGGGTAAAGAAGCCGCTGGTCAGACCAGGACTCCCACACTTGATGCTGTCCTGTGAAATTCTGACGCTTGAAATGTATCTTGTCAACAGAACCAACTACACAGCTACCACTGAGCCCCCTACAAAATGCCTTTCCCCAGAAATAACTATAATGTATTTTATTTGTCTTCAAATAGCTAATCAACGAGAAAGAATATAATAAAAACAGATACTAATTTAAACGTTTTACTGTATTTTCAGTGCAGTAAGTACATTTATTTACAGAGGTTATTATATTCATAAATACACCAAATGTTGTTGATCAGGAATAACATTACGTTTTTTGAGTAATGAACTAAATAGTCTAAAACAATAGTTTAGAAACTACCTATTGCTGATGGGTCTGAGGTCTGAGGATGCAGAAAATCGGATGCAGAAAGTAAAAAGGAGGTTTACAGATTTAGAGCTCTATAATGATGTGACTGTTAGACACATAAAAGGAGGGCATTCAATATGTTCTTAGAAACCTAAGATTTCAGTTTTATTTTGGGCTCTTTTCATTTCTTCATAGTTGCTCAAAGGCAGTGTTGTAGTCTCTTTGAATAGTAAGTCTTAATGCATCCTCCTTTTATTTCAAATATTTTATTTCTTTTCCATTTATGTTACTTTAATGCCATTTTCATTTTCATTTTATGCAGATTAAGATCTAAAAAGCCTCATTGATAGCTTATACAAGCTATATAAAGGTGTGTGAGAAAGTAATGCACATTTAATTTGAGAGACAGCTAGATTTTTTTCAAGTTAGAGCTAATTACAGCAGGATTGCTGAGGGTAAATCTGTTTTGCATTTAGCTAAATGTCAAGCTATGTACTGTACAGTACGAGTCGCACACATGAAGAACAGTCAAAAAGAACCAGAATACTGGCTCAGAAATATTCCTTCCACAGCATATAAGCTTAGTTCCAGTAAATAAGAATTGCTGTGGTACTGAATTGAGAAGTGCAACATTATAGTATGTGTGGCTCGTAGTCTTACTGAATATTTCAAGATCATATCATCACTTCAAGTTTATTTAAACAGAGGACAACAGTCTGAGCTGTACTATACAGAGTCTGTGCACGTAGTGAGCTAGCCACAGAATAGACCGTTGTAGAAAAAGTTTTTTTTTTTAGGCTGAACAACCGTGGAGAACGGTGTAAAACGTGATGAGCAGTTAAGAAAAATGTGTCATGTCCTCTCACATCAGTAATAAAAAAACAATTTGTCTGATGTTTGGAGTTATACTTATCATTAGCAATTGCAACAATTTGAGCAAAACATTATCACTTTCTCCTTGCACATATCCAGCTTTGTTTTTTAATCATTTCTAAACATATATGTATATATATATTAAAAAAACAGGTCTTGTTATAACTGAGCTGCTCGACTACAACACTGCTGAAAGGGCGACTGTGGAAGACAAATGAATCGTTTTAAAAATCAAGAAATAATTTATGAACACACATGACATGTAATGTGACTTTTCTTGGATTATAAAGTTAAAGTAACAACTAAGTAACTTTAATCTGGCTGAACTTTCCCTTTAACATATCAGAATAAACATATCAGGATGCTAAAGACCACCCCCCCATACCATTTTTCTACTTCATACTGTATATCATAGTATATTTTAAATGTCATGTTTTTTAGATATTGCAAATGTAAGCTATATCATCATGAATTGGAAGCTGTGGCGTCATTCAAGCTGTATACTGCTTTTGATTCTCTCTAGCCACGTGGAATAGATAGAGACAATCCAATCATGTTAAAATAGCCATTTTCCACCTCATTATATACACATCTGTGTGTTGGAAAATGCATACAAACAATCTGCTGCTGATTTTTGGAGTCTGTCTGTCTATTTTGGAATTGCTGGGACTCAAATATTGTAAGTGGGTCATTTATATTTGTACTGTTTACAACTTTCAAGTGCATGAGATGGACTATCAAAGATTGAGTCTTGTATTGAAAAAAAAATAGTCCTTCTACACTATATATAATAAGTATGTGAGCATTTTTTTTTTCTGATGAACTGTTGTCCATTGAGCAGTTTGATCTCAATATCAACTGAAGTTTTTTTCGTCAGGCTTTGCAAAACTTTTCAACGGCTTTGTTTGAGAGAATGATTGTTTCAGAATATTTATAGATTATATAATGATTAGACTAGCATTTAAATTTAAAAAAAAGAAAAGAAGAGTTGCAACCTGTGCACATTATAGATTTGACAACAACCTGACTGGACAACAATCAAAGATCTTACATTTAGTGCCAAGTGTACATAACCGATTGTAGACTATGTTTTACCGTCATTTGCCGTAATATCAATATTCCTTGTGAGATTTTTTGACTTCTTTCTTTTGAATGTACAAATTGTGTTGTGTTACTTTATTTTTGTTTGTTATTTGTTTTCTGTTCTTTTGAGTTCTCTTTTTCTCCATTTTTCCTTCTTATTGCATAGGCATTGATGCTGTGTTGTTTCTTTTTCTTGATTCCGTCCTTGTATTGTAGATGATAGCTCCGAAAAGCTTGTATTTAATGATGCCTTATGGTCCATGGCTTAGTGATGAGTAGATTTTTGATCACAAGCTCTTTTATTTGCACTCATCCTTTAAAAAGTGTATGAAAAATAAAAAGATGTTTTCATTTGGGGCGTTTTCTGTTTCTTTTGATGTCATCTTTTATCTTAGCCAACCCTTATCCATATTTTTACTTTGGTTGAAATTGTTCACGCCTTCGGAGAGCAGATTTAAGAATCAATCAATACTTACTGCTGAGTTTATTCATCAGAGCTTTTATAATCAATCAATCAGGGTTGCTGCAGTCGTTTTAACATCAAATAAAATACTTTTTAAGACCCAAACAAAGACACATTTATACCATCTTTGCTTCTTACTTTATGGATGCATATGGGACTAAACAGCTTTGATTCCAATATTCCTAACCCTTGCAACCATTCCCAGTATCTTTCACCTCATCGCCAAATTTCCTTGAACTTGCATTTTCCTTCTGTCTTCCATTACCAGTTCATGAATGCAGGCTTAATACGCTGCCAAAATGCCGCTGTAGTTGCTGTCAATTGTCACCTGAACAAGCAAATCGACAAAAGGAATGATAAAAAAAATGTATAACACTAACTAGACAGTTAACATTTGATATAGTAATCAGATATGTCTCAGACAAAGTGCCATCTACAATTTAATAACTAAAAGTCACAATAAGACTTTCAACTTGAATTTAAAAAAAA
Source organism: Labrus bergylta (assembly GCF_963930695.1). Taxonomy (NCBI): domain Eukaryota; kingdom Metazoa; phylum Chordata; class Actinopteri; order Labriformes; family Labridae; genus Labrus; species Labrus bergylta. The sequence continues at coordinate 19,130,284 of NC_089196.1, forward strand.
TCTAATATAAGACTTTATTTTGCCTTTTTAAGAATCCGCAGGAACCCTGTCTTTGAGAGATGCAATCTCTTCTGATTTTAAAAGTTACATTTTGATGATGTTTGTGCTCAAGTTCTTCATTGTAATAATAAAATACAACGATCCTCCAAAAAATGAAGGAAACACCAATCAACTAACGACATGAGCAGTACTGTTTAAAGGCTGTACCTTCTACTTTTACAGAGAAATGTGGCTGCTTATGTGGAATATGAACCCTGGGAAGAATAGATGTTATGTGAATAGATGTCCAATGTAAAATAAATAGAACTAAGGTGTAATGGCAAGAGACGATAGCATTATCTTAAAAGATTTGACACTTGTTTTACACATTTTTGCATCTGGAAAAACAAATAGTGAGACACACAACACATTATAACCACAATTGTTCCACTTTTTTAAAGATGAAATAAGGTATAGAATAAATATTTAATGTTTTATTCTTGAATTAAAGACTGGCTTAAAATAATGCTTCCACTTGTTGTTTATGCAGTAAAAATACCGCTACCCTGCAGCTTCTTGTGAATGAAAATCAGTAACCCTAAATTCACTTCCTATTAGCTTAAAAATACAAGTTGTTGTCCTCTAAATGAAAAACAAATAGATTTTGCTTCTTAAAAAAGGTAACTCTGGTGGGAAAAGGAAATAAGAGAGACAAACTGGTTTAAGCTGGTTTCTTTTCAGAAAATCTTGTGAAATGGTTGGGCGGGGGGAACTATACTTTTCTATTAAGATGTCTGATGTTTGAAGTTCACTGGCTTATTCATTTCTATACTTTAGCTTTCCTGTTACCATGACATCCATGAACTGAGCTTGGTTGGCTTCATCATTCAGGAGAGCTTTAACCTCTGTGTAGTTACATTAAGAAACCATTTTCAGCTAATTTTAGTGAAAGCAGAAAAATAACATGGCAATAACCCTGAAAACAAATAGTCTAGTAATTTTCTCATTGGCAAATGGGGAATCTTTTCGGATTTTTTAGCTGTTCTTTATGCTTGTGGAATTGATCCGAAACAGATGAGCAAAGCAAAGAAAGACTCCATTTACGCCTTGCATTTACAGTACATTGAATCTGTATATGAATACCTGGAATATGAACATGAATACAAAGTATGAATTCATACATGTAGACAATGCATTATGATGAAAGCGCAAGATTTTTGGGGTGATAACATTATGATCCAATGTCAGCAAATCTGTATAGCATGACTAAGGCCAAGGGGTTGGAAGATTAGGTTAGAACTCTGCTTTTTAGTGTGCTTAAGTCAAGGAGGAAGCAGAATTAGTAACAACAGCTAGCATGTCACCTTAAAGAACGTTTGATTGGTCAGTTGAGGATTGTAATCTAAGAAACATGTCTTCCCAAGTCAAGGGAAGTTGTGTAACAGACATTAAAGTTTAATTTGATAAGAAAGAGCACACTAGCTTCTGCAATGTGTAGCTATAGTGAGTGCTGCAATTTATTTTATGGGCAAGAAAGCAGACTGGATCACATGAAGATCAGAAGTGATTGTGGATTTATCAGAAGTTAAGGAGAGAATCGAAAACAGTCAGCTTGACTTTATAATCAAACAGGTTTTCTCTATATATTTCTTTTCGTCACTGCACTTGAGGAGATCCCTTCCTAGCTGTGATTGATATGGAAAAAATACGTTATCTTTGTCCGACACAAAAATCCAATCCAGAGTTTATCTAAATCCAATAACATTCAAGCAGTCCCAGAAGGTTGAGTGAGTAAATATCTTCCCTAGTTACAGCCTATGTTTTTCCTTTTAACAATTAAACAGTTCAATGTAAATATAAGCAAACAACAGTTGTTTTAGGAGAGACTTAAAAAATGCAAACTTGTCTTAAAGGTTTTGCAATGAGAATATGTTCATACTGTACGGATTGCCTTAGCAGCGGACTAAGAACCGTTCACATGATCTGACGGAAAAGGTCACAGTAATATTAAGATGTGCTGAGCTTGGATTTACAATTCATAATAAAGTAAATGAACAGACATTATTGCAAAGGTGAAATATAATGTTTTGCTTAATAAACCAGCCTCTTATTAAAAAGGTGAGAGGTTTTCCTCAGTGTTTATTCTAGGAAACTATAGCTGTACAAAGGAGTAATTTATTCACATCAGTGATCCTGTTCAAACAGTAGAAATACTTAGATCTCTCATTGTCCTTAACCTCCTCTTTGAGCGAGTTGGTATATTAAATGCAGTTTGAGCATTATTATGTATGTGTTTGGCCCACGGTGTAAGACCTGTAAGTAAATGGTTGAAAATGAGCCAGTGCAGGCATGCAGCTGTAAAATAGAATGATAAATAAATAGATGGACCGATGAAAACTCTACCTATCTATATAGCCAGCTGTTCTCCCTTTTCTTCTTCTCCACCTCCGAAGTCCAGCCTTGCCCACTGATGTGTAATAAGATCCACATCACCCAATCTCAGGGAGGCTGAAGCCCATCAGAGCGTGAATGTTGGGTTTCTGTCAAGAGTTTTCAAAGTGTTAAAACCTGCAAGGTTCAGTGCATTTCTTGTCACAAAGAACAAAAATGAAAACCATTTGAGATTTAAGTGACAATTCCAATCAAACATTAACAGGCAAAATCTGTAAAGGTTATTTAATTCATGAATAATAATAAATAAATAGGAATGCACTCTGCACGTTCCCACAGATGATATAGGTCATGTGTAACTCCCTCACGAATCTTAAGTGTTCAAAAGATATGTTGGCTCCACAGAAATGATGCTCAGGTTCATGTACAACTGTGACTTTAATAGTTTCTATTAATATTGGCTCAGCCATGTAGCATTTATAGGCTATGGAACATAATCAAGTTCAGTCACAATGAAAATAAATAGGAGAAAGTTTAATTAGAGTTCAAATAAATCCATTGATTGGTATCACATCAGAAAGAAATCATCCACAAAAGGTATGTTTAGATACAGCTAACGCTTGTATTGGTTCACACACAAGACCAAATGTGCACTCTGTTAACAAATGCTCAACCACTTGTTGAAGCTAGCTAGCATCCCCACAACCAAGGTTGGGAGATTTGCTGCTAACCAATCATAGCATTGCAACTTGTGATGTATCTCTACGTTGCTAGGGTAGCCAGCTAGTTTGATCATCCAATTTATATTAGCCTACTGCTATAGAAGGTTATTTGGTATGACATGATTTAAGAGCCAACACTTTCCATTTTTGAATAATGCTATCTACATTCTAGTCTGTTTATTACAGAAGGGAAAGCGGACTCTGAAATGTACACATCAGTCGCAGCCATTTATGTTATTTACAAAATATCTTGATGCCAGAAGGGAGGCAGAGGGGTAGGAGAAACATCTGTCGAAGTAAATAATACATGAGTTTACCGATGGGTCTGATTCCCACATTGTAGATTAAGACTTCGCTGATTTGTAGGGCAGACACCTGCAGCACCATATTTGGTCACTGGGGTAAATTGGCAAACATACTCTCCCATATCCTTTGACCTTTCCATGCAATGTGATTGCTCTCTCTGCCTTACTCATAACAACTCAAAGGTAAATGTAACAAGACCTGCTGGAAGCTTTTAATGAGGTATTCTGGGAAATGTAAGGTGTGTAAGACACCAGTAGACACCACCAGAAAATACATGAACATATATAGCACCAAGAATGACTAACTCATGGCTAGCATCAAACACCACATCTGGCAGGAATAATCTTCAGAATTTCTTCTTCCTTTAAAAAACCTTTTTTTTTCATTTGTTTAATGGGGCTGATCATATCCATAATGTTCACTGTTCAAAATATAACATGCACATCTACAAAATGTACAATGTATTTTAAAAATAGCCAATTTTGAGCAGCAAATTAGGTCTGCCATGTATCCTCCAAGGACCATAGAGATTTCTTTATTCATTTAAAGACACCCACGTGGATGTGTTTCATTAGACCAGAGATTGGAAATGGAGTCAGAGAATGAGAGACAGCGAGAGAGAGAGAGAGAGAGAGAGAGAGTATGAGCAGTGCAAGGTGTGCAATAGGTGGATGTCCTCAAGGTCTAGCTTTACTGAGCCCAAAGCCATGCCAGGGAAGAAATACTTGTTAAACCAGGAGGCTAAAAAAAACATGTTGGCAACACCTGTATATGCATAGCAGTAAATCCCACGCAGCTGTTGGCCTAATTCAAAGAGCACATACATTTAACGCTAATGCCATATATACACTTGCAATCAAATCAAGTGGAAATGTCTTGCTGACTGAATAATTACCAGTGAGGCAGTTTGTCTGACATAGTTAGGGAAGAACTTTTTGGCGCGGTCAATGTGCTGATTTCACATTGTGCTCAATAGCCTGAGAGTGGTTGACTGTCTGACAACCACTTGGCAAACCCACACTGGTTTGAACTGTACATCCCAAAAATAAATCTTACGTAATGCAAGAGGATGGAGGATGTGACCCTGTCTTCCCCTCCAGCAGGCCCTATGCTGGCCCATCTGGCAGATAATGTGCAACGGCAGTGCCACTAAGAGTCGCTACCATCTATTGTGGTTCTCCTGGATAGGAGGTTTGAAATCTTCTCTGCACAGTATTGATACTGTTGTCTTTCTTAGGCTAGCCTAGATCTTTAATTTTTAAAATGTATTGCTACCTGTTATCATTTTGTTTTGTTTTGATGTAAAAGTAAATTGAAAATATGAAATTTTGGTGATATTTCAACCTCAGTTGTCATGCCTCATTTACCTATGTTACAATCTGAAAACGCAATTTGTTAAAATTGTTAAAGTTGTTAAAATATTATATATGTTACGAGTTACAAACCAACACTTTTCCCTTAGAAGACCGGTCCCCTCTTCCAATTGTCTAATGTCTAATGTCAGCCACCGCTGTTGAAACATGAAGGAGAATGTTAAGGTGCAAAAAAACAAACAGCAATTCTATCAGTCTCCACTTCATGCTCACTCCAGGGGCAAATCAATCCCCATAAGGCCCCATATTTAAAAAGCCAAACTTTACAGCAGAATTAAACATGTTTATAGCCTGTTACAAACAATAGATATGCTCTCTAAATCAAATTTTGTGCATTCATGACAACTGTGCAGGGCGTGAGTGTTTTAAATATAAAGACCAATTTAAATGATAAAATGTCTAATGTATTCATAAAAATGGGTGTGGTCAGTCTGAATTAGAGGTCGACACTGCTGACTGTGTGCTAGGCATCAACACAGCCAATTTAGTCACTTAACTTAAGATAGCTTACTGACTTTAGATTACAAATGTACCTACCAGAACTCACATAACACATTCATTAAAGAGTTAGATGTGGATTTATTTATTCCGTCTGGATTTTTTTACATTTTGCTAAAATGACCCAATAACACAGTTCAATTCCATTCAATTAAAAACCTATTAATCCATCTATGTGCAATTGTTTTGGAGCAATCTGTAAATAAAATACATGAATAACACACTTTCGTATAGACAACAGTTATACATAATGTGAAATAGTATCTGAAATTAATACTGGTGTTGGTAAACTGAAACAAGAGAAACAGGGCCCCCTAAACCTCCACATCACCAGATTTAAATTTTGCCCTTAAATATTTTAAGTCTGTATATATTTCCGGTAAACCAGTCTTTTGAAAACTGTCTAAGCCTGAACCGTAATCATTGATTTCTTTTTTTTTCTCTTTGTCATCTAGCTCTTCTCGGATATTTTCTCTTTTTTTTAATCACTCTTCTTTTTGTCCATAGACATATTTTACTGAACAGGAAATGTTAAATGTACAGGACATATTTTTGTAGATTGATATGATAAAAAGACAGGACAGCAAGAAAAAAAACAGCAATCTTGCGTGTGAATTACTCTAAGCTAGGGCAATTATTGTGGCATATCTTCATTGCTTTTAAATACACTGATAGAGAAAATATTTCTTTCAGGGCCTTGTTTTAAAGGCTGTCCTGTGGTTAAAACATTAAATATGTTTCAGTTACAATGAAATGCTGCAATAATGTTGAAACGGAGACGAAATACTTTTTTTTAATTCATCATGAAAGTGTTTCCGACAACTTTTTTCTGTCACAGTACAGAACATATTTACACAATCATTTCTAGATTATGAAGTGTTCTTCCATTGCTGTTCTCGCAAATTCAAAGGAGCACTAAAACATGATTTAAGATATCTTTTTTTATTCGATATGCACTGCAATGTTGGCTTGCTGTCTTAACAGAGTGGTGTCCCGCAGGGCTGTATGTTAAGACCGTTTCCAATTTAATGTTGTTTCTGTTTTCCTTCCCTCCCCCTCCCCGCTCTAGGCTGTAACGGAGGCATCGATGGGACTGTGTCTTTGCGTGAAGCTCGTCGTCAGCTCTGCTCACATCTGCTCCACCACCCACCCACCCTCTCTTGCCCCACCTTGCTTCCTGAACCCCCCCCCCCCCCTTCCCTTCTCCTTTTCCTCCTCGCTCTGATGCATACATCTTCCCTTAATGCCTGATTGGACCCTTTAGCGGTCAGTATTGGCCCACTTTGCCAGAGTGGGTGACAAACACTCTGCAGACTTTCAAACAGAGAGGCCTTTCTCCGCACTATGCCTGAAGCCCTTCCCCAAAATGACATCCTCGTCTTTCTGTTGAGGAAATTCAACATGCATACAACACCTTTCATGCCATGCTGCAACTCATCCAAAGCTGCAATTATGTTTTGTTTTTTTAAAACCATGATTGTTCAACATCACTGCCAGCTTTTTTGTGGGAGCCCCTGAGAGACAATTATCACCAAACTTAACATCTGGCGTGTAAAAAATATGCAAAGAATTCATTTTGACATGTTTAGTAACTTGAATAATTGCCAACTTTTAAGACGGCACATCTCCAAAATGCTGACTTTCATCAAAATGCACAGTTCAGTTCTGTCAAAATACATTTCTTGACATGTTTTATACTGATTTTAAAAGTAGAAACTTCTTTCAACTTTAAAAGAAACATCAATTGTTTGAATTTACACAAAAAAGTCTACAGATTTGAGGATTTGAATAGGAATCTGCAAAGCATGGCCATTGTATTTAAAAATCTGTATTTCTGCGGTAGGAACTTTACCAACTAATGCATTTCTTTGTTATTTTCCATCTTGTTCTCTGTAAAAATGTGTTTTTGTGTGCCTGAAACCAAAACAATCGTACACTATCATCCAACCTTATATTCTTTAAATTATTATACAATAACGTTAACTTAAAAAAGCAAATGCATTCCCTGAAAAAAAAGGTAATTAAGGAACATAACAGGTTGAAGAGAAAAAAATGAACAAACCTTGTCAATGACCTTTGTGCCAAGACACAAATGATACCACATCTCCAAAATGCTGACTCAGTGTATTTTATTGGTTTTGCCTCCAATAACCACACTTTCAATTCATTATCTACTCTTTATTGCTTTAAATACTTGGTAATGTTAAGGCAAAGATTATGGTTCATCATTAAACAACTCGTAAATGACTAGAAATACAAAGTGAACCTCTTACTTAAATTTACCAAGACAAGTTACAAGCATATAAAGGTCATTCCTGGGAGACAGGGTTGAAATGATAGAACACTTTGAACTTGTGCTGTAGTGTGATTGCTACATCCGCACAGACATTCACATCTCCAAAACGCACAGCAAGTCAACACGTTCCACTTCCTACCAGTACCATAGCAGCTGCATCTTTGAGTCAGGAGGTTAAGTACCTTGTTAAAGGGCACTTCAGCAGTAGTGGCTACAAAAGAAAAGGGATGCATTTTGACACCTTTCTCCAGCTTTCCCAGCTGGTCCCATGTTTTCTCTGGATACACATTGATAGATCGATAAATTCCACAATTGTACCAATGAATACAAAACAGCCAATATTTATTTTTGGTGTTTGCTCTTCACATTACATTTTGTCAGTCACCCTATTTTTTAAGTACAATTGTTAAACTGAAACAAAGCTGCTTATTTCTTTTTGAGTGTAAACTCAGATCCAAGCTACAAAAGTGATAGCTTTGGATAAAGGATTGTGGATACAAAATGTTTGTGGAGGAAATTAAATCTTCCAATGCAAATATCACAGTTAAATGTATTCTATTACATGGTCTACTGACATGGTCTACATCGCTATTGTATTATTGGACTCATCAATTAACCTCTTCCCATTGATAAAAAATACAATTAAATACATTTAAATGTCCTCCTAACCACAAGACACTTGTGAAAATATCTGCAATGAGATTTGCATTAATTTAAATAAAAAAAGTTAATCATTTAATATCACCTCCTGTCATTTTAAACCTCCAAGTGGTCATATATACATTGTTTTTGAGTCATATTTTGCATCCTGTTGAGGAAAATTTGACAGGCAATGAAACAGAGATAATGAGACAGAAAATACACGTTTGTTTGTGAGACAGTGAGCTAATGGATGACTCAAACTCTTCCCCCACAGATGTAGGTGTCTAATGACCTTTAATACTATGCAATTGAAATGAATAAAACTTACAGCTTAATGTTTTAAAAAGTCCTTGATTTAAGCACAGATATTGCTCGCTTAATTACTTGTTCTTAAACATTTTGGTAATGCATTTCTCTAGCTCTAGTCTAAAACAATCCAAGTATTTATTTTCTTTTAATACGTTGTAACTGTGGTTTATATCCATGGCATATTTTGATTTGTTTAGATGGAACATCTTCCAATAAGGTCTGATTCTGGTTTGCTGTTTAACATCAAGTATTGAATATCAGACCTCCCAGTACAGTGGTTGAGCACATAAGGCTTCACACCTGTTCATTTGACAACAGTCTAGAGAGACCCGCAGCCTGAAGAAAAACATGTATTCCAGTCATATAGATATATAGGATATCTTTTCAGTTACTTTTGAAAATTAAAAATCCCTGATTAAAATGCCATTGTTTGTTCAGAGTGAAACTAAAAAAAGCTCTGGCATGTAATTTTCTTGCATTTATTTGAACAGGTCCCCTTACATGAAAACAATATGCTCTTAATAATGTGAGCTCCCAGTTTTACCCTGTCCAGTTCCCCCCAGTTAATAATACCTTTTTCCCCTTCTGACAGCATTGTGAAGGATTTTATTCTCTTAATTTCCTCCCTGTCCTGTTGCTTTTCAGTTTCACGTTAATTACAACTATAATTTTCACCCACATATAAAAAATTCGTATTCAAAGTGAACAATACTCAATCAAGGTAAAAGTAAAGGAATGTCTCTGGAATTGTTGAGCTGTGCGTTCCGCCATGCAGCTTTAAAACCTCTTGTTCTCAGACCTGCAGCCTGACCATAAAGAAAATCTACAACTATAATGCCTCTCATGTGCTGCTGGTGTTGCCAGATAAGGATGTTTCTGACAACAAATCCCATGAAAAGGCCAAAACTAACAATGTGTTAATCTAACCTCCAATTTCTGACTTCCCTTTCCTTTTCGGGGGCACACTGCACAAATAAGGCTTAAATCTCTAAAGAAAAAAATAGGTTTCCTAAATCAGCTGGGTCCTGTGGGTTTTAGCAAAAGTAATTTTGCAGTTTTAAGTGACTATTTTTAGCTGCGGATTTGGTGCGTTAGCTAGTATAAAAGCATGAGGATGCTGGATATGGGATTGACTAAAAATACACTGGAGTGCCCATTTTCATGTTAAGGCTATGATAAGTCACTTAGTGCAAAGAGAGGTTCACTGATGTTTTATAAAATAGTTTGAGACAACTTTGAAGGACTATGGTAATCAAAGCTTTTTATTAGAATTAATCAAATATTGTTTTAAGTGTGGTTACATCATATGGCATTTGCGTAGATTTGTCCTGCTTACATAATTGTCTTTTTCACATAATTGGGATAAACTGTCACCTATTTTTGCAAGATGTGTGGAAAGGACAAACATTCCATACAGCTCAATAAATTGATTCACGAGTCATGACCAAATAAAGTTAGTTAAAAGTCTTGTCCAAACTAGCTCCTGTTGGCTTCAAACAGTTCTTTTAACACAATAAAGCTCTGCATCATGTATGAGTGTACACGGTGTGGGCAGAGGACAAACCCTGTTAGACCTATTTCTCTGCAGTTCCTCTTAACCTTCCTACATACACTTGGCTAATAGGACCCTGTTGAGATCAAACATTGTGGCAGGACATCAAAAACGGGAAAGGAAACAAAAACATAATTCACAGAAGGAGAAAGGCAGCTCTAGGCTGCAAAATGAGCTGTTCCTAACTCCCCTGCTCGTCTATTCTCCCCCAGCTCGACAAAATATTGACACAAGTGTCGTGAGACACACTCGTGGGAAACCAGCTTTCCATGACAAATGCAGATGAGTCCATGCAGATGAGTGGATGCAAAGATGTTCATTTTCTTACTAAGAATTGTTCACAGTTCATCGGCAGCAACAATTACAAACATGACAGACTGCAGGGATTGTGTGAGCTTATTGCATATGTGATATTTCACTATTTCTTTTATAAACAGGCACATTGTAAAATGTACAAAAACTCTTGTTTTAAAGCTCTTGAATTCATTGATTTTCAGTTATAATTCTACATTGAAGAAAATATTATCAGTTTTTGTCTAAAGTAAAACGATATGAAATATATCTCTTATCTGTATGGAAAGCAAGCGTCACCAGCCAGCTAACTAAAGTTAGCATAAAGTGAACCCCTTCTAATCTCACTAATCAACAAAAACATACTAATTGAAAGTTTAGTATTTGTACAAATTGATAAAATAAGATAAAACATGCACGTTTGTTACCTTTAGAGAGCAAGCTAGCTGTTTTCACTAAGCTAACAGGCTGATGGCTAACTTAAAGGTAGAAAATTAATCAACATTTTTTAAATAATGTCTACTCCATTAAAAGTATATACCATACTATGATATGGTCAAACTGTCTAGAAATGCATTACAGGTGTAGTCATAATTGCTTTCTTTATTTTGATTATTTAGTAGAAATGCTATCTTAATATTTATTGTATGGACATTGGATTGGTATCGATTTTCTCATAAAGCTTTCAGGAAAAGACAAAAAGCAAGTAAGAAGTTGGGTAAGAAAACAATAAGATAAATTAGGAAAATTACAAACTCTGCCTTTAAAACATAGAGATGCAAGAAGTAGAGTGAGTCTGTTGTGCTTTTTGATGCTAAGAAACCATGAAATTGTTCTCAATTTGACTGTTATTCAAGGAAACGCACAGAAAGGGCTTCTCACAATTGTTCTGTCTAGTTTTGTTTGGTTTAAAAGGTCGCAATCAAATCAAAGTCATACAAACTTGAGAATGTACAGGATGATGTCAAATACGAGCAGCTTTTCCCAAAAGGGAAGAGCTGCTCAGATTAGCCTAGATATATCCTTCTTACTTATGGCAACCTTTCACAATTCAAATGTGCTTTGAATCAGCTTTTATTCTTTCCATGGTTACTGTGTGCTGTAGCCTATAGGAAAACTTGTTTTGTCTCATCTCAAAATGTCATTGTTTGTCCTTTTGTACCTAAAATATTCTGCTGCAGCTCGGTCATAATGTAACACCATGCTGCTTCCTCCTCTTTTCCTCACCTTGATTTGGACAAATCCTCAACCTTCATTATTAAAATCAGCATCATGGTCCTCATGATAACACATGTTGTCCTTACTGAAAAAGCATATGTCATTCAAGCTTTTAACAGATCTCCATTTGTATAATTTGTACAGAAAAGTTTATAAAAAGTTTTCTACCCTTTCAGAAATTGTTTAGTTTCTGCTGTTAAACTGAATGTCGATGAATAACAATTTGCAGGCCTTGTTATACAGTTTGTTGTTTTTTTGTGCAACATCTGGGTTTGTTCTACTGTCCAGAAGAGAAGAAAAACATTGTCAATAAAAACTATAACTGATGAATTCATGTTGTTTCTGTTGAAGGTTGTGTCCTTCTCTTTAGCGTTTCAAGAGTGCAAGCTGTCTCCAAAACAAAAACAAAACAGAAAACTAACTTGTCAATACCTGTACTAAACAGAACGTGTTGGACGACTTTGTGTCTCTCTTTGAGACAACATTCACATTCCCAAACAGTGTGACTCATCTTGTGCCCAAAGGCATCATCAATGTTGCTACTAATGCAAATTCTGTTGCCTTGACTTTACATTTTGAGATTCAATTTATTATTCTTTTGATATTGACCAAGGAAGCCAATTGAAGTCATTTGATGCTTTTCCATTATAGCTCATGGCAGTGTTTTTGATATAGCACACACTGGCTGCATCTTCAAAACTAAAACAGGGTATCCCACAACCTGAATCATTAATATGTGAGACATGTTTATCACTTCTTTTACAGTTCAAAACAAAAGGGTTAGTCTAGGGCAAAATGCCAGGAATGCATGATGACTCTTTCATCTGCCTTTATAAGGAAAACAACAACACAGGGTTACAATGGTAGAATTGACTTTTAAGCTTGCACACATACTTGTTGCACAGCCAGGTAATACCTTAAACCATGTCTAGCAGACAGCCAGCAGATTCTTTATACCTGTTACTGAAAATGACAATGCCCCTACTTAAGAACAACTTTAGGCCTAACACAAGTAAAAGAGGGTATACAAAAATTGGATCCTCAGTACAGTTTTCTCATACTGAAAATTAAGCTATACAAAATCAGAATATAGGACCTAATTTATTTTTAGGAAATATGAAAGAAACATGTAAATCATTATAAGTATACAACAATATATTGTGCGAAATAGGATATGTAATAGGTTGGCTGCCCGCCAGCTGCCAGGGCGGCTGGTGGCTATATGAGGCTATAGTCCTCATCAAAGCAGCCATGGGTTCGTATCCTAATCTTAGCCCTTTGCTGCATGTCATCCCCTACTCTCTCTTCCCCAAATGGCCTTTCTCTCTTCAGCTGTCCTTTACAATCAAGGCAAAAGGCTCCAGAATATAACCTTAAAAAGAAAAAGAAAAGGAGGACCATAAAGTGTCATAAAAATCCCTTGGGGGTCAAGTTGGGTACTTTTTACAATTACCCTGCTTTTATCGACTAAATATTTGCATGAAGAAGTGTTGTTGTTTTGTATAGGATAGATTATTGTTAATAAAACCCAAAGAGTGGAAACCAGCAGGTACTAATTTTCCCACTAATTACTGCTGGTTTTCTCTCCTACTACTCACTTATATAATCAATTATAATAAATTGCAGTTAATTGATTTAACTTCGTTTCACCTTTGGCACATCACATCGGGATGAGATGGTAAAAACCAACAGGAATACTAAGACCAAGGATTGCGAAAGAGACGTCTTTCAAAAAACATACAAAAAAAGTTCACAGTATGAACCCCAAACATGTGGTTTAAAGGTACGTTGTGAAACGTCAGACACATTTATGAGCAATTTAAACTATTTATGTAAATGATATGGAAATAACTGTTCGATGTAATATGGTGCCCTGTAGAGAAAGCTATAACTAATATCATTTAAAAATTGACTTTCAACACAAGTTGTCAATACATGGAGGCACTAAACATGTTGTGCAGTTAAAAGTTTCACTGACATCATTTTGGATAATATATAAGAGAAAAGACATCAGTATAACAAAGAGAAAGAGGGTATTCAGAGAAGACACCATGCTCTGTGACACTGTAAGGCTAACTGATCCTTGGGTGAACTCCTCCAGCAATTATTTTGCAGAGTGCTCCTAATTTATGTGAGGGGAAGCCGTAAAGAGCCGCTGAGGTAATGACAAGTTTGACCTTTCAGGGCGAGAAAGAGACCGGAGTAATCTCTTTTTCCCCTGGTGGTATTCAGAAGGAAAGTGTGTATGGATAAGGACACGCTTAAATCACAGACATAATAAAAAGCCGGTCTTTATCCATCAGTCTCTAACAGGGAAATAAAAACAATCAGGATTGGTACAGTTTTCTCTTTGCATGAGGTTGTCCATTTGGGGGGGGGGGGAAATGGACACGGTCCCGCACAACATGATTAGAAGTAGCATTTGAAAATTGGTGGAAAAGTGACACATTGCATTAGCAAGTTCACACTGCCTAAATAATTCCCATTATTGTTGTTTTCCCGAATAGTTTTTATGTGTTTGCAGGAGCCATTATGGCTATTTTCCATTAACACATCAATTGTTTTGATTTATTTCAATGCAAAACTACCCATGATTCGTTTGGTAGAAGTTTTTGCAAAACTAATTTAGAGTTCCAAAGATCAATAGCACCTGAGGGCTCATCTACTGACTTATAGATTATGAATCTGAAATTGTTCACCACTCCCATGGAACCAATTACTATGCATCAATGAAATTTGAGGAAGTAATTTCCGCAACCAATCCAGCTAACAGTTAAACCTCTAATGGGTCCAAGCAGCCTCATGTGGACTGTAAAGTATCCGGCCATATTCTGTTCATGGACGAAGTCTCAGAGGGAAGATTTAAAGGGTTTAAAGCCAGCAGAGAACCTGGATCTAACCAGACATCAGTCATCCTACCCAAATTTTCATCGTCATAATGCAATTTCAAATGTGAGAGGATTTCACAGTCTGTGCTCACACTGTTGCTTTTGAATTTGTGAAGAAACTCTTTGAAGGGCTCAAGAGGAAAATGAGCTGTACAAAGGCTCCTTCAATCAATTTTTTCACAACATGACAGGTTTCTTTGAAAGACTTTGCAAGGTTTTTACAGCCCTAAGTTTGAATCAGAAGCTAATTTTCTTCACACACAATAGTTTTATTTATTCCATGATAATCAAACTCAAGCTCGGCAAGAATGGAAAAGTGAAAGTAAATTGAATTTAAAGAAAATGATAATACAATTCAAAGCTGGACAGTTATAGCCATGGGGTTAAGAAAGTACATCTAGTTCTGAAAATCTAAACATTGTCAGATTTGGATAATTAAGCAAGCTCCAAAGATTTTTTGTAGACATTGAAACAAATGAACCAATAAAATCATATTCGACCTTAATCAACTAATATCAAACATTACTTTTTTCACTACTTTCTTCAGCTGTGAGAAACATACGTGAACAGCCAGGTCGGGAGAATCTCACGAGCAGTCCTCCCAAAATGATCTAGACATTATCAGCAGTGGTTATGTGAAAACGGCTATGGAGTCTTCCTCTCACCGCGTTTCCAAATTCATCGAAAAGACAGATGTTTCGGGAAAATTTTCCTTCAGTTTAACTCTCAGCAAGAAGGAGAAAAGCAAAGGTACAAAGAAGTACATTTTTGTCTCTGTTTATATCTATATTCACAAGTGTTAACCTTTTAAAAAGTATTTGTTCTATTTTCATACCAATCTAAAATATGTCTTTTAACATATTTCAGGACTAAAATCGACCATAGTGATGAGTGTATACCTTTGTTGCGACTAATTAGAGTAGTTTTCAAGTTTTGTGTCATGCTTTAAAAGAAGAATATGCAAGTTTTTGATCCAGTAGATGTCACCCTGGAGCACCAGCATGAAACCAAAACAACTTGCGCTGCATTGTTGTGTTAGCATGCTAAATCTATCGATCTTTATCATGCTCGTATCTTCACACTGCATGCACATTTACACGAAATGACTGTGATCTAATAAGATCTCAAATAAGCAGTGAGTAAAGTATGTTATTCTTCTTTTCTCTAGTCCCTCAATTAAACAACTTTTATATGCAAGGTGATGAGCTGGCCGGCCATCCCGGCAATGTAAACAAAGTGTAGCTATACGGCTCGGAAAGCTGGGTTGACCCTTTTAGCTGTGCTCAATTTATTGGTTACAAGACAATCTCAATGTCAACAAAGAGTGGGAGTTTTCTTTTCAAGTGAGAGATTTTGCATGAAAATGCGCGTGCTGTGTTCTTGCCTCACTCTGGCCCACTGGTCCTAACAGATTTTCAGTTTCACCCAGGAGCTACAGGGAATCTACTGATGTTATGCTTTGGATCACATTTGGAAAGCATCACAGACAGCAGGACTCGGGTGTCACACTCATTGTAGACAGTCATGACTCATAGAGTTATTTTCAGAGGACATATTTGATTTGTGTTACATTTAAGAGTGAAAAATCGCATATTCTTCCTTTAAGTATTCCACCGAATAGTTTCAGGTTTATCCTCCGATAGTGCACTATTAGCTGTGTTGGTTATAGGACAAAAAGCATGCAGCAGTGAGAAACCACGAACAGAAGCAGTTGAAACACAGACACATGTCTAATGCTTACATTTTTAAGAGTTGAAATAGTTGTAAAATTCAGAAAACACCATACTGCTAGAAATGAAATATTTAAAATAAATGTCAACGGGAGTAGTTAAGTATATGGTTTCGATAAAAGACTTCCCACATCTAAAACACTGCAAGCTCTTGCAAACCACCCACCAGGATTTGGGGGCTGACTCCACATAAGCTACCGTTATCGTCCTAAACAGAGTGTTATGACGCAGAGAAGTAAGTTCAGCTCATCTCTGTTGATACTCATTTTGCCCAAAGACCTTGCCAAACTGCAGCATCGCCCTCAGCTTTTTTCAACTCTTTGTCTTTGCTTCTGCTGGGTTGACCCTTTTAGCTGTGCTCAATTTATTGGTTACAAGACAATCTCAATGCCAACAAAGAGTGGGAGTTTTCTTTTCAAGTGAGAGATTTTGCATGAAAATGCGCGTGCTGTGTTCTTGCCTCACTCTGGCCCACTGGTCCTAACAGATTTTCAGTTTCACCCAGGAGCTACAGGGAATCTACTGATGTTATGCTTTGGATCACATCAAAAGGAACAAGTCCTCCACATCATAGCTGGTGGGAAGGTGCTGGCCTCGTCTTGCATACATTAAGACCTTCTCATTTTATCACCATTTCGCCTGCACTGCCCACTTCATTTGGTATTCTCCAGGAATGCTACACAAGAAGTAAAGCTGACAACTTCTGAGCGAGCTTCCAGCCCTCATGCTGGGGATAAAATGTATTACAGGTCCTCTCTGAAAGTGGGTAGTGTCAACAATAATTCTTCTTACCTTTTGCCAACTGGGAATTTCCCACCTGTTCAACTGAAATGAGTTTTAGGTCTTTTGGGAAGTGAGTCATAGTTAAAAAGGACTGCAGGTGTATTCGGCCAGTAGTCAAAATTGTGCAAAAAAAAATCAAACAATACACATTTGAAATAGTATAATTAAATCCAGGATTTGAGGAGAATTTATATTAAAAATGAACAACTCAAGATTTACCTAAAATTTTTTCTTTAGCACCTGTTGCATCCACATGCACATGGTTAAAGATACACACATTACTTATATTTTCTGCAAAGCACATGTATGTAAATGAATACTCTGCACCTTCACAAAGACACACACATTCTTTGTACAAATAAGGGCATTTACAAGAGCCACATTGATCACCATGGCATAATGAATATCCATCAAGTCTTGAAGGAAAGAGCTCCAAAGCTTTGACTCTTTTGTATGTTAAGATTCAAGGAAAGACAGCACAGACTAAATGAGCTGACATTTAGTCTGTGCTTGATACACTGGGTTTTTTTGCTACTCAATACTCTTTTATTTGAGCTTTTGCATAATGTCAGAGATGCGATAATATGAACATACGTTTAGTTCAGAGGAACCTTTTTCTTTCCTTTTTTTGAAGATTTTTATAATCTCATGAATTCACATCTTTGATTTCAGAATGGACTTTTTTTCTCTCACAGTCCAGTCTCCTCTTTTGGTAAAATGACCCTCTTTTGTACTAGCTTTTTTTTATTAGAAAATATACATACTGAACAGTTTTCACTTTTTGAGCAGACCACAGCCTGTAGCATGTATTTGGTGAAAGCAGCTGGAGGCTAAATCATGAGATCAGTTCAAAAGCAGATATACATTTAAGACACCATCTGTCCCTTCAGTCTGTTCCATTTGTAATGCAATTTAACATTAAAAAGCATCCAGAGCTAAAGTATAGAGAGAGTGAGGTACATCTGCCTGGAGCAGTAAACATGGGAAGTCTGGAAAAAAATTGAATAAACTTGTTTCTTGCATTTAGAAGCTGAGAGGTAGACATATATGTCAAAATTAAGGACACAAAACTTACTTTGGTGGCAGATATTTCCTGTTTAAATCTAAAGCCTTCAAGTTAAGATCATTTAAGTACTTTTGGTAGTGCTTAGAAAAAAAAGAGAAGCTGATATAAGGACTGTTAGGCAGAATTAATGTAAACATAGCTGAAAAAATCAAATACAAAAAAGAATGACATTAAAACAATAAGGACAAAGAAAGTAGGAGAACAACACAGACATGTATTATGAAAGAGCCTGAGTAGAGGAAAGAGAAGATGCCAAATAAGAAAAAAAGAACGGAAGAAAGAAAAACACAAAGACGATGGGTGTACCTTTCATGACTAAGGGCTCAAACTGGGAGACCTTTGATGGCCACACTATTTAATTAACCTAACACATGGAGGTAAGTGTTTTCATTGCCCACCAGCCATGGCTCCTCGCTCTGTAGAACTTGGTGCATACGTTCATATCAGCTGTGTGACTGCTTATGACAGCCCTCCAAGTTATCTCATAGCTATGTTTTCATTATTGTCAAGCTGCACAGCGGTTCTAACAGTAGATATTTTTTTCAGATCAATGCTAGCCAGTTTTTTCCCCTTTACGTTATTTTACCTTTAGGACAGCTGAAGAGAGACAGGTGATGTTGGGAGAAGACAGTGGGGTGCAACAAAGGGCTGAGCTCGGATTCGCACCCACAGCCATTGCTACGAGGACTATAGCCTCTGTACATGGGTTGCGCGTCATAACTGCTAGCCTAGGCTATCCGTTACCCCATTGGCCAGGGTTTTCAGGATGATTGCACAAACGTGAATACGACCAAAACAAGATCATGGTAATAAAAAACACTTATAGGCTGATATAAACCTAATAAAGTCTTATCAATGTTAATAAACATCTTATGAATGTTGATAAGTGGTCTAAAACAAGTTTCTTTGTGTTAATTAATATCTTACAAGCCAATTATAAATTAATTTATAGTTTAATTAACACTCATGAAGTCTTATTAATGTTAATAAGCATCTTATTAATGTTAATGACGATCTATAGTGTTAATAAGCTTCTAATAAGAGCCTATAATTGTCTTATAAGACATAATAAATGTGTTAATTATGCCTATATTAAGACTTATATAGTCTTATTTGTGTTAATAAGAATCTAATAAGGTCTTATAAGTGACTTATTACCTGTAATTAATGCTTATTACAAGCACCTTAATACAAAGTGTTACCTAAGATGACTTTAGATTCACATCAAAAAACTTGTCCCACACAAACAGATATGTGCAATTCTTGCGTAACTTTTACATGATTACCATGTAAGTTTTGTTATAATGTTAAAATTCAGAAATTAGATCTGATATTAGAGGATGATGGGATTCAGTCTATCCCAAGTTGTCGAGATATTTAACTTGAAACAATAAAACCTCAATCTGTCGGTGGCAATAGAGGTCAGGTAAGGGAATTACAATTTATCAAGATTATGCCTTTTAAAAAATTCCAGAGACAAGACAGTGGACAGAGTCTGAAACCAGGGAGAGAGAAAGCAGGGAATGACATGCAGGAAAGAGCCACATGCAGAACTCGGACCTGGTTCCAACTCCAGCCTCCCTAAATGGGTCACGCACACCAACAACCAGGCCAACAGTGCCCTGAAAAGTTTAAATGGTAATCCATTCATTACGATAAAAGGAAAAGTAAAAACTTTTTGTTTGGACAATGAATGAAAATCAAGGGATGACAAAAGTACTTCGGCTACATCCCCTCAGAACCATGAATGTCAACAAGTCAGAATTGGCATTTTTGATTTAACTTCAAAAATAAATTACACAAATATCTTGACACAATGGATTAAAAAAAATAATGAATTTGAAAGAATGGGAACACTGTGATAGGATTATTTTCATTAACATGTATTGTTTAGATGGTGTATTAATCAATGTGAATAAGCCTACTATAATAATTAAAATTCTACATGTCAGCATGCAATCAATCGGCTACATCCCCTCAGAACCATGAATGTCAACAAGTCAGAATTGGCATTTTTGATTTAACTTCAAAAATAAATTACACAAATATCTTGACACAATGGATTAAAAAAAAAAATGAATTTGAAAGAATGGGAACACTGTGATAGGATTATTTTCATTAACATGTATTGTTTAGATGGTGTATTAATCAATGTGAATAAGCCTACTATAATAATTAAAATTCTACATGTCAGCATGCAATCAATCGGCTACATCCCCTCAGAACCATGAATGTCAACAAGTCAGAATTGGCATTTTTGATTTAACTTCAAAAATAAATTACACAAATATCTTGACACAATGGATTAAAAAAAAAAATGAATTTGAAAGAATGGGAACACTGTGATAGGATTATTTTCATTAACATGTATTGTTTAGATGGTGTATTAATCAATGTGAATAAGCCTACTATAATAATTAAAATTCAACATGCCAGCATGCAATCAATCAGCAAGCATTTGAGTTAAGTATTGTTGAGCATGTTTTTAAATTGTACACTATACCATAAGCACATCGGCCAATTGATTTCACAATGTGATTCTAAGCGATCAATCTGTGTTAATTGGCTGCATTGGCTGTAAACAGTATTCATTTAATTTTTTTAAAACACTGATTGAGCCGGCAGGTTTTTCGAAATGCTGATAATCTGTCTCAATTGAGAAGCAGAACATTACAAAAACATGTAATTAGATGTTTCCATAGAAACGAAAGACAGAGCCTTTGTTCAGAACATGACTAATTAGGTGTCTTAAACATGTTGAAAAGTGGGGAAACAGGGGCTGAAAGGAAAAAAATAATCAGTGAACCTATAGCATGTCATCATTATGCAGCATGTTCAGCACACATTTATAAATGTGGCTGCACTCCTACAGTTACTTTTTCATGCAAGGTACCGTAAATACAATCAAATCCCCAGCTCGGAATAAATGCACTACTGTCATATTTTCTAAATTTGATGAGGAACGTGTTGTTTATTCAACAGGTTGATAGTGGGAAATGGAAAAGCTTCAAGGGAGGAAGAGAGGTGAATTATGTTTCTTCCTGGATAACGTGTGTGGAGGAAACCATTGGCAGAGGCATCCATGCAGGCATGAAAATATAGTCATGCAAACAAAAAGTCTCCTACAGCTACATACAGTACACACTCACACAGATGCTAACTGCTTACAAGGCAACTTGGTGTCTTTACCTTAAAAAGAACAGGAAAAGGCTGAGGGTTTAAAAATGAAAAGGAGGGGCTGAGATGTATAAAAATACATTTTAACCAGTGAGTCTTAACTCTGGGCAATGTGCGATGTAACGGGGCTAAGCAGGGGCTTTGCACAGTGATCCACATGGTGTGTGGCATTATGAGAGGGCAGATGGTACCACTCAAGCAGGAAGTGATTGACATAATGACATGGCCGGCCATGGAATGTGGGTGTATGTGTGTAGAGAGCGTGTGTACGTGGTCTATGTGTGTTTCTAAAGATACATCCTTAAAGTGGATTCAACGAAGTCTCTCCTTCTGTTTTTTTTTTTTTTTCATTCAGTGAATTTCATTTTGTGAATTAATATGTTTGTGAAATTTTGTATGTGACTCTGCACATTACCCGATAGCTGATGCAAGGTAAAGGCCAATCCTGTCTCACTGATCATGCATGAATAACTGTACAAACACTTTGAACTCTACCAAGCTTTTTCTCTGTGCTCAGCTAAATCATTTTAATTCAGCTGTGCCAGTGGGCTCCATATCTGACGACGTGAATGTCTGTTTGTCATCTGCAAGATAACAGAGAGAACATGCTGGAGAACTATACTTCTAAACCCGTTATGATAAATGGAGGTAATTATTTTTCTTCTATTCTGAAGAGAACTTTACAAAGTGCTGGGAAAAAAAGGCTCACTCAGCGGTCACATGCAGAGAAGCTCTGCTGTAATGTCTGCACTGGTATCATTTGTTATCACTTTTGTACCAACGAGGGAAGACAAAGTGATAAAGCTGAATTTTTATACTTGGCGATTGCGTAGAGAGGAATTGAAAGACCCACAGAGGTTAAACGAGGTATCCTGCAACTAGGCCTGTCCTCGAGTAAGGGTTGTCATACCTGATTCGTCAGACTTTGCCTATAGTCAACTGATAGTCTAACGTTTTGTTGTAGTTTTTTTGCACATATTGATCCATATTCTCGTTTCAGTTTGACCACATCATTAAACTATTTGTCTTCTGGATTAACATTTATTCTATGATTGGACTTGATCCATCCTTTTTCTCACTCATTAAGTCTGCATTACTTTGATTTGATTTTTTTATGATTTTGATATTCTTTATTAATCCCTGAGGGGATATTTGGGTGTACACTCTGTTATTTTTACAGGGACATGCTTCTCACACACATAGGTCTGAATCACCAATGCAAAAACAGGACCTGTGGACATGCATTGGTGGAGAGATGTCAGAGTGGGGCTGCTACAAGCGCTCCAGAGTGGTTGGGTGTTTGGTACCTCGGCGGTGCTCCAGAGGTGTCCTGGCACCTCTCCAGCTACCAGACCAACTTCCATATGATGGTCTGCACTGGGACTTGAACCGGTGACCCTCCGTTCCCAACCCAAGTCCCTACGGACTGAGCTACTGCTGCCCCAAGGTGACCTTATAACCACACTACACATGTCCATTACAGCAGACACACACACTGACGGCCCAGTTTTTGGAGAACCAACCATCACAGCAGCAACAATACTGTACGCATCTGTCAAACCACCAACAATGAAACAACATCTTTAAACTTACCATTTGAAGATGTACTGAACTTTTAAGATCATAATCCACCAAAAACTGCTCATCACAATTTAAACCCTGTAAAAGAATTAATCCAAACACATTTCATAACAGTCCACAGAACTATTAAAAAAAACCACACTGCTATTTGCCGACCTTTAGATGACACATCATAACAGCCAACAAAAGCCTTTTTGATAAGAGACGCCTTCTCCTTTTCTGACAACCAAAAACTGACATTTTTAGAAGCCAATGAAATTCTTAAAACATGCTGCTTCAATAAATACTTCAGGGGGATTTTTTCATGCAGACACTAGGAGATTGATTTATAGTATGAGTAGTATTAATTTTTGACACTAAACCCTCTTGGACATGTTAGAAAAGATGTAAGTTTTGCCAAAAAAAACAAGGTAACTTAAGGAAACTTTCAAAGAGGGAAATCCTGATATGATAGATAAAACGTTTGGCAGTAGATTACTCAACGATCTCATTTATGAAGATCTGTCTGACCCATAAATGTACACGTACTGGTTTCCCAACAGGGGCTGCCAAAAGCAACACAAGATCAATGCCATGCACACAAATTTAGAGCTAAATAAACCATGCAATATGAAATATATGACTTATTTGATACCCAAGCTTCCAAAGAGGAAACTAAAAGTAGCAGTGGACAAAAACCTTGGATGTGCATGTGTGAAATGACAAGGAGACCATTACCTTCCTCCATGCAGTATCAGTATTTTTTCCATTGTTTAAGTTTGACTGCCTCATATGCAGTGGATTCATGGCATCTAACAGCAGTGGAAATGACAATGGAAAATTAGTTCCAACAGCTATTCATGTATATTCACATAACAGGGTTTGCATTTATTTTGAAGGACACAAGTCAAATGTGAACCATTCAGTAGAGGAACATTGGATTCATGCATATAATGATTCTGGTTTACACTCTGTTATTGTGAGACATGGTACACATACACACATACACGCAATGCATGCACACAAACAGGACCTATAGACATGCATTAATGGAGAGATGTCAGAGTGGGGCTGCTGAACAGGTAGTGTGCAGAGCTCAAGGGCACCTCGGCAGTGCTCAGGAAGTGACATGGCACCTCTCCAGCAAACAGACCAACTTCAATAGTTTTGATCAGTACTGACACTTACCTCAAAAAAGTTAGTTTACTAATCACAGCGTCTCTGCTGCTGTAACCAATTCAGTTCTATTTATGTGTTCTAAGGTATTTTCTTCCTCTCTTCCTTGCAATCGAGTCATACCAAATAAAAGTGAGTCAAATTATTGTTATTATGTTATAATTTCCTTCTTCTATTTAAAGCTCCCTGCATAAAGGGATCACCTGAGATCAGAAAACCAACAACTTTGTAAGACGACCATAACTTGTATTAGTTAAAGGAAGAATGTGCAACTTTTGGAACCAGGAGATGTAGCCCTTGATCACCAGCATGTTACCAAAACAAACTGCTGTTTGACGACACCTCCGCCACACTGAATCATCTGCTCTCCTCCGGCCCGTCCATGTAAACGCTATGTCAATACGGCTCAGACAACATCACAGTCAGCGGGACTCTGGCTGTGATATACATTTGTGTAAATATCGTACATTCTTCCTTTAATGCTTCTTTTCAGGTCTTCGGTTCCCTTTATTGTTAAACTTGCATCAGTGCTTGGCTGTTGGGAAGGATTTTAATCTCTTGCTAAATAATAAAAATAACAACATCTCCAAAAAGTTTGCAGAAGTTTAATGAATGTTCAGCCTTTCTGTCTGATGCTCATTCAGCTGTGTGCTAAGCAACAGAATTTCTGGATTTGAAATGCAGGTGTTCTAGTCATAAAAATAATTTCAAATCCTGTCTTGCTTTCAACTTATTGGTGTGCATTTGTATGAAGGGCAAATGAGAGAAAACATTGGAATTAATCCCTGCATTGAATTATTTAATCAAATCTCATTTGGACTCAAAGCTGATCGTTTCCCTTTTTTCCTAGATCCTTGCTTGTGTTGGACTTACTCTCTGATGTACGTCACTTTGGATAAAAGCGTCTGCTAAGGGAATTGTAGAATTGTAGAATCTACTATTCCTGAGCCTTATTGTATTGATTAATAGCAGATCAGAGTTTTAGAGTTTGCTCAACATCATAATCCTAAAAACTTGATTGGCTTCTTCATCACACATGAACAGCAAGACACAAATGCACACAGCTATTTTGTTGAAGGGAACATGGAAAGACATGGCCAGTAATGCCCGTGTATTTTCTTGTCCCTTGATTCTGAATTTTGGACAAGAGATTGCAACAGTAATCTAAAATAAATTCCTCCATTTTAAAATCTGTATAGAATTCAGATCATACAGTAGGCTATGTAGTCCTATTGGATTTTTGAACAAGTGACTTGGCTACTTCACCTACCTCCTACAGATCTTGCTGGCAGATAGCAAAAATATCTTTGGGTTCAGAAAAAAGCCCCACTGCTGGCCACTTTGTTAATGCTTTTGAACATTAGTTCTTCTAGTAGCCTAAAGATGACCCGAGCGAGGAAAATGTGGGTAAATCATGGGGTAAACATGGCAGCGACAGTGGAGTTCTGAGCCCACACCTTTAAAAGGCTTAGCCCAAGAAATTGGGGATTTCATATATATATATATGAATAAAATATAAAACTATATTTAATCTTCTAAAGACGTCGAAATGACTTTTTAATAAATGTATATGTGTACATATATATATATATATATATACAGCTGACCCTTGACCTGCTGCTGGTTTTTAGTTTCATGTTGGAGCTAACATTGCTGTGAAGTTTCAAGCCTAATATAATATATTATGTGTCAAGTTGATTCGGTGAAATACACAAAGTTTTACTGCGTTAAAGCCAATGAAAGGATTGTGGACCAGTTTACTCTGCTTTTTATACTTTTATTTTATTTTCTTTGCAAGGAAGAGTGGCTCTCTGTGGTAACTATCACAGACTGCTAACATGACATTTAAGCCTTACAGTAGGATTAATGGTGTTAACAAAAAAATGTAGGATGAAGGCCACAAGGAGAAGGATAGGGACGGAAACTGTCTGACCGAACTACTTTAATAATGTAAATTAGCCTTCGTTAAGTAAGTAAATTAGTAGTTTAGAGTAGGCTACCTCTGTTAGCTGCTGCGCCTCGGGCTAACTTTAGCTACAACCACAGACTACAACTAGTAGGTTGCTTCTGGCACGCAGAAGTTGTAGGCTACTTGTTTCCATAGCAACAGAAGAGAACCCTGCTTTCCCACAAATGATTCAACTTTAAGTGCTACAATTTTTCTGCTAACAGCTGACGACTTGTAACTATCAGATGTTAGTCCACTGATGTTTATTGCATGAACATTGGATCTTGATTATTAGTGTTTTTAGTCAAGTTTTTGTATTTTTTTTGCATTAGGCAAGGTGTTTTTATATTGAACCCTACAAGCTACATAACTGAAAAGCCTTCATCTTTTCTAACGTAGGCCTATAGGCAATGGTGTATAGGTAATGTTTTGTGTTAAATCTTGAACAAATGAACTATCATGCCCCATAGATCTCTGGACCCCAATTCTTTGTAATTGAATGAGACAAGTAGGCTATGGTATAATTGCTGTATTCCAAATGAGATAGGCTATAAAAGGTGATTATATACCCATCAGCTTATGACCTTTCTGTCTGCGTTTTGCTTTTTGTTTTTTGTTCAAGACTTACTTTTTTTTCATTTATCTTCCAATAATTTTGAATAATATCAGATTACAGGTTTTAATTTAGAAACCTCCATGTTGCAGCAGGAGCAGGAGCAGGAGCAGGAGCAGGAGCAGGAGCAGGAGGGACACCTTGTCTCGTCCCTGCCCCCCTGTGAAGGCCCACAGCAGGCTCTAGGAGGAGTGGATGTGAGGAGAGTCGGCTCCAGCATGCTGAGTGATGACGATAGACGACATAACTAAACCCACCCACAGTTGATTTAAATGCCCGCGCACGGCTCTCTCCCAGCTCGTCACAGTGTCTCCCGTTGCTCTGTATTTATAAAGCGCCCCGGTACGCGAAGAGGCACAAGCATGCCTCGTCTCTAGAGAGGCAGAGCGCGTCGCTGTGACTTGGACACATTTTTTGGATGAGACACTTGTGCAGCCGCTGCTAAGGAAACGCAGGAGTTTTATCCTAAAGTTCACTGCAGCAGGTCGTTGTGACAGCGATCTTGTTCTCAGGGGTGAGTTGTTGAACGTTTTCATTCAATGTTTCACCTGTTATGCTTTTACTTTTGTTCAAAATTAGGCTGCTCATTCCCCTGAAGGATGAGGGCAATTAATGAGTATGGAGCTGTATAACTAATGTACACACCTGTGGTTAGGACAGGAAGCCTTTAATTTGTAAAATGTATTTTTCATACGTTGTTATTTCACCTTGTGCAAAAAAAAAAAAAAAAAAAAGAGTCGCTAGAACTTGTTGAACCTGTGAAAGAGCCATTACATTCAGGCTCATATAGGGAACAATTAGGGACTTTCAATTGCACATCGTAATAAGGAGAGCAATTGCAAAATGAATCCAACTTCACAAATACATACTTGTCACTCACTGTATGTTTGTTGAATCATTACATTTTTCATTTTGCATTTTGTGAGGAATATAGGAATTATTTTTCACATGAAAAAAAACGGTAACAGGTTTACTCAACTCATAGTTCTGTAGAAATGAGAGAGAAAG
The DNA here is from genome assembly GCF_963930695.1 of Labrus bergylta. Taxonomy (NCBI): domain Eukaryota; kingdom Metazoa; phylum Chordata; class Actinopteri; order Labriformes; family Labridae; genus Labrus; species Labrus bergylta. Next base: position 19,157,810 of record NC_089196.1, read on the forward strand.
AGGATTCTTGTTCTCACTGTCAGGAATATAGTATAGAAATGTATTACCGCCTGCTTCCGTAGATTTGCTTATGCCTTACTGCTACTTAAGTTATGAAATCCGGATTTACCGGCATTTGCGGTTTATTTAATTGCGGTTTATTTAATTGCTTATGGGTGCAGAAGATGACGATATATACCTAACTAACCCACCCCTCTCCCCTTTTTTTAAGGGCGCATTGCCTCACATACCTCTACATTCTTGCAAAGTTATGAAGACCAACCAATCACACAATCAATCTATGCAAATTTGATCACATGTAAACCCTTGCAGTGTTTTTGTGACAGGAACAAAAGTTCATATCAAGTTCTAATCACCAGAACAAGAAACTGTAACTTGCCAGCTTTGTGCAGAGACATTGGGGAAACTAAAAACAAGCCAAGAGTAGTTAGTAGTTAGTCTTAGTCCTTCACTGTCACCGCTAAACAAGGAAGTAAGAAGTCAGGATTAAAGTTAATTGAGCTAAGAAGTAGTTTCTGAATATAAATTGTGACTGTTATAGTGCTCAAATGAACACATTCATTAATACCATATTGATGAGTCTGCATACATAGTTTTCTCAATGAAACGTTAATTTAAGTCTGATTAGGGTGCGTAATGGTAGCCTAGTCAATTATGTATGCTTGTTTTATTCAAGATAATTTGAACTTTAATAGGAGAGAATCATCCCAGCCTACACCAGACACCCCTTTAATCTCAGAAAAAGATTTTAATCTTCATATTCAGAGCACATTCCCATCAATATTCACATCCGTGATGTGTCATTTCTTATCTTAGTAGGATGCAGCTAAAAAGAGTTAGGATGAAAGGGCCCGTCTATCTAAAGTTATTCCTGTGCCCAGGGACAGTTTAGTCAATATTTATGACTGTGGCCAATTTTTCTAAAATCCCTGCGCTGAGGACCTGATCCCCTGAATGTGTGATTTCAGTGATTATGCATAGAATCAGAAGATATGGTGTTGACTTTCCAGAACTATAAGACTTTTATATATTGACATTACAGCATGACTCAGCCAGCGTATACCTAGGACATATACATTGAAGGGAATTTCTGCCGATGGAAGTTTTGAAGTAAACAACAGCTTGATATAGCCTTCTGATGCAGAGGAGCAGATATGACAAGATGTGGATTGTAAAACACTCAGCTGTCAGAGGCTGACCGCTATCCTTGGTGCTGAGCTATTCCCAATGTTTGCTGCGTGCCTGCCCTCCTGCACAGATTGCGCAGCACGCGCAGTATCAGCTTTGTGTGCGTTTTTTTTTCTCCACACACTGTACATTCAAGGCCAAGCCACCCACACAGCCAGATTAATTCATTTCAAAGTACAACTTACACGCATCAAAGGAGGTAAAATACTTAATTTAGTGCCTGGAAAACGGGGCAGAGGAGTGCTTCCTTTTTGTTGCTTAAGTTCATTTCAAGTGAAAAGACAATGAAGCACAGGGTGGAATAATAAGGCTCGAGGAGCTGAGGGACAGGCTTTAGTCACATGCCTTGTGTTTATTCACTCAAGAGCTGAGTTGTTAGGGTAATGCAGAAATGAAAGTGTTGGCAAATTGGCTAAACTGCCCTTGAGTGGATTTTATTGGTCATAAGAAACATTCCTAGCAAAAGTCGAAGTGTCCTGTTTTCTATTCTTTATTTTTATGCCTTAAATTAAAGGCAATAATATCCTTATCCCAACATAATAAAAGTTTGTGTTTTTAATGGCTTCTGTCCCTCTCACCTTTAATGGACTAAAAAAAAATATTGTTATTATTATTGGTAAAAATACTCAAAAGTGAAAACACTTTAATGATTTAACGTTATCCCACTCCATTTTTGTAGAGCACTGCACGCAATGTAGTTTAATAATGTCGTACATATCAAGAGTAAAAACCCCAAATGATATAATGGTGTACTACAGGATCACTTGTTGATGCATATTTAGGAGAACTCCTTTACAAACCATTTGGTTGAATATTCTGTAAACTAATCATGTGTTTTACTATTCAAGATTTTAAACGACTGTAACTAGAGCTGGTATAAGTTAGAATATGAAACAAAGTGATATAGAAAAATTATGCCGTCTATAATAAAAATACAAGGAGACCCATTAAATAGTTGTCAGTACTGACGTGAATACTTTACACGGCCGCTGGAGAAATTGAAAACAGAGGCTTAGAAACAAGCCTAGCCAGTATTTGCCTTTGAGGAAAAAAAGATCTGATACTGTGTTTAGTCACTGCAATGTCAATATAGAGGATCAAAGAGGGTTCTATTTGATGGATAATAGGTTTTTATTTCAGTGACGATATTTTGAATCTGTGGCTCAACAGGATTTAATTGTCTCTGTAATATAACCTACTAAAAACACAAAATTACTTGTATACCCTCTTTGACTTATGTTAAATCAACGCTCTGTAAGTAAATGATGCAGTCAAGGTAATTTCCCCCAAAACTAATGGAACTTGTATTTCCCCTTCTCCTCCCTCTCCTTCTGTTGCTTTTCAGAAACATCCCTGGGGACACACGAACACTCTCCCGCTAGCACGCAGTAACCACCACACACACAAGGCACCATGCAGGAGTCAGAGCCAACAGTGTGCCAGCTACAGCCCAACATCATCTCCGTCCGCCTGTACAAAAGGAAGGTCGGCGGTCTGGGCTTTCTAGTGAAGCAGAGGGTGTCCAAGCCACCTGTCATCGTGTCTGACCTCATCCGTGGTGGTGCAGCAGAGGAGTGCGGCCTGGTGCAGGTGGGTGACATCGTCTTGGCGGTCAACAACAAGCCCCTGGTGGACCTGTCTTATGAGCGGGCCCTGGAGACATTGAAAAACGTGTCACCAGAGAGCCACGCTGTGCTGATCCTCCGTGGGCCTGAGGGCTTCACCACCCACCTGGAGACCACCCTTTCTGGAGATGGCCGTCAACGCACAGTGAGGGTCACACGGCCTGCCTTCCCTCCCTCAAAGTCCTATGAGCACTGTTCCCCTCTCAGCCCATTCAGCCCCGGGCAGCAGCAGCAGGTCAATAAGGAGCCCCAGCTCAGAGCCATCGAGAACCTATCCTCTCCGTCCATTACCCAGTCTATCCTGCAGAGGGGAGGCGTGCAGGCCCAGGACCCCCTGCTGATGAGGGATCGTGGAACCCTCCTGTGCAATGGGCTGGAAGAGAACAACGAACTGCTGAAGGAGATCGAACCAGTGCTGCGCCTCATCAAAAACAGCAAAAAGGAGATCAATGGAGAGGGCCAGAGGAATGCGGGGAGAAGAGACGCCCAGATTCAAGTGGCTTGGTAATTTTGCGATGCGATACAACCTTATTGATCTCTTGGTTTAAGTGTCTTTGTGTTTGTTAGCCTCCACATACAGACTGAAGTTAGAGCCTAGATATAATTAGAATCAGGATTTAGGTCAAGGACACTTCAACAAGTTGGTTATTAGCAGATATAAGAGCCTGCACCTGGTCCTCTTATTAAATAAAGTCTCCCTACACACTTTGTCACCCTGCACTCCCCAAACTACCTGACCCAGCTGTGTTGTATTAGCTGCTACAGACAGGCTCTCTTTCATCTGGTATGACTCAGAGTAGATTGCCAAGTAATTACTGTCTGCGTGCTGGCCTCTAGAAAACCTCAATTAACATGATATTGCTCACAACATTCATCATCACCATTTTTTGTGCTACTTTGCGAAGGAACCCGCTTAACTTGGTTCATGTAAAACCTAAAATATTAGAACAAATAATGTTGCTTGACTTTGGAAGTTTTTCATAATTAACATTAAACCCCCAGTTCGGGATCAGGTTTAAGGTTATTTAGCTGCATCTATTGTATGAGCTTGCTTACCAAACCTACATTGGAATATAATTACAATCTGCTTGAATTATTAGACGTTTTTTTTGCAGCTCATATCTTATATTTGAGAACAATTGCATTTGTTTCATTGGTATTTCAGCTCCCATTTAAAGTCACATTGATAATAAGACCCCAATTAGCATCTTGCCAAACACAAAGCTTATCGCAAACGCTTCATTAGCTTTATAAGCTTTGAAATTAGAAAACTTTTTTCATTCTGTCTTTTCCGTTGAGGTCAGCTGCAGCAGAGTTTTAAGCAGGCAGGTAGTTGAGAATTTAGGCTCTATGAATGTAACATGGCTGAGAAAAAGTGTTTTTTTCAAAAGGTTTTTTTATTCCAGCTCAGCCATAATCTTCCAGCCGACTTCTGCCGAAATGGTCTCCACAGTGTAATGTTGATATTGGCATCTCAGTTATCTGCTGTTCTCCTCCCACGACCAATTGAAATCTAATCGATGCTACAGTCTGCTTGAATCAATGTGTCATTCTTGACCAATCCATGCACAACCTCCTCTCTTTTACACTTTGAGTGATTCATTGTATTTCAGAGAGACATGCAGGAAGAAAAAACTCAAAGCATGTAAGTCATGCTAAAATAATGTTTGTTAATGGGGTGACCTTTGGGCCAGAGGAAAACATTTTTATAGCCAATAGACGACCTTGAAACACACTGACATTTGGCCAGCATTAGGAAAGAGGCAACTTACTCATGTTTCATTTTTGGTTTTAGCTTTAGAAAAAAACTCTCTAAAGAATTATATATAGAAAATAGTTATTTAGAACAGAATAGCCAATAATATCTTTTTACCAGGGTTTGTCTGTGCAGTAACATATCTCAGATTATTTCTCAGGGACTATTTTACTGGAAGAGAAAGCAGATTATAATGTTTAGCCTGTTTCAGAGTACAAATTGAGGATGCTCTAGAGCCAGAGCTAATGATAAATGACACATACAACCTCCCTCGTCATTTCTGCATACATGAACTCCACCTCTAAATTTGAAGACTGAGGGGAAAAATATGCTCTTGCAAATTGCGACAACTAAAGAGATACAGTGTGAAAAGGAAAGGGAAGGATGCCTGTGAGGATTTACAATTAGTATGGACGCATGCACATGAGAAAGACTGGAGGAGGGGGCGAGTGTGAAAGTCAGAAATGGGTGATATATGTGTGGGTGTTTTCAATAGGAGGAGGAGGAGAACACAAACTTGAAACCACTCGCTTATGAGTATGCTGGATTTATTCATTTCTCGTGTGGTTTTCTACAGTGGCAGCACAGTGACGTCCCCTCCCCCCTACGTCTCTCAGGATCAAATAATTACAGCTCAGAGTGAGATCTCTCACTTCATATTCAGTTTCTCTTTATCTTTTGGTCTTGAATTGATCTGTTTTTTATCTGATGGTAGATTCTTTCATCAAAAACACAGAAAATGGGTTGCACATTTTGATTTGTCTTGTGTTTCTGTTTCAATGTCTGAAGAAGCCTTCATAAGTCCTTAGCACTGTTGTTAGCTTACTAAATACAGATATAAGTCCAAATAAGTGAATTCATATAAAAAAAGCTGAATGAAATTGCTACGTTTGCAGGAAAACTGATGGAGGGACTTTTTTCTTCATTATGTTGCAGGAGGACAAAGTGTTAGAAGCACAGCTAAAGTGATTGAAAGAGCAAAAGCAAGGTCAATGCACCTTAGTAGTTTTTCTCCCTTCTGACTTGTAAGAAGTGTTCCCTTTGGAGTTGTGCAGCTTTCGCCCACTTCGTCTCAGTATGAAGTTGATGCGAAGCTTTGGTGGTAAATTACTGAGACAAGCCTACATGAAGGAGGAAGCTATCCCACTGCAGCTCTGCAACAGGTGCAAACAACATAGATGCAGCCCAAGCTGTGTCTGCACACCCACTATGTCCTGTGGAGAGAAAACACCTAAGTGGGTGTTCAGAGCCTGTAGAAATTGTGCAGGGATTCCGATATGACAGCATTCTGGAGGGTGTACAGCTCCATGGTTTAATGTGTAATGCCATAAGACAGGCAGATTCTTGACTATCTTTGTGTATTGGCCTGTGTGTGAACGTTTTGGCTAAGGTTTTTATGTGAAATGAATGGAACATTTTGCACCGGATGTGAGCATAAACACCTGACGGTTAATTGTATGTGACTTCCAGGGACCTTGGTGTGGGAAATGGCACAACTCCACAGCTGGCGTCAGATAACAACAGAATGCTGGAAAACATGACGGTGGTACTCAACAGCGCTGACACTGACAAGGTAAAATTAAATTATTACTAAATCCCCAATGAAACAGCAAGTCTATCCATTTCTACACTCCCAAATCAATAACTTGAAGATCCTTTGCCCTCTTGTCCATGTGTACATTGATTGCAAATATTCCTGAGAAGGCTCTCTACAGCTGTATAATGCATGTGTGTCCATGGCTGCCTGTACAATAATCCACACTATTTGCACTTTCCATGCTTTCTGAAACCGAGCATCTGTGTTGCTTCTTTGCGCATAGTCGTAAAGCCTTTGCCTAAGATCCCATCACCTAGGCATTAGATCCTTCCGGGGGGAAAGCTGGTGCAGCATTAAATCCAGCTTATGCCTTCCACACAGAAGGGTCTCGTCACAGGTCTGAGTGTCTGTGACAGGGATAGTGTCGTAATCTGCACATGGTCTGTGTTATCCACCCACTTGTGACGTCGCTCAAGCCCCCATCAATGGGACCGGATGGGGCGAAATGATTCCAGGAGGCATAATGAATGTGTGCAGCTGCTGATCCGCAGCTCTCCATCAAATGTGGCCCCTATTGAAACGATCCAGCCCCTCAGACCTGAGGAGCAGAGAATGTTAATGTACATGCTTATGAGAATGTTTGTGCAAAAGTGTTGGAAAGAGGGAGGGATGAGAGGGTGGATCATCCATGCTGTAGCAGTTTTGAGAGGATATGCATGTATGAAGTGCTAAGAAGCCATATGTTTTTCCTGGTAGTGTAAGCTCAAACAGAGGTGCTTGTGAGAAGGTGTGTTTTGGACATGTGTTTGTGTGTGTGTCCAGTTTACGCATGTGTACTGATTGATGCGGCAAGCATTTAAAAAAAAAAAACAACTTTGGCCATTATCACTTTATGAAATTATCTTCATTAGATTAGGTTCAATTAGCCTCATTTGTAGCTCAACAGATGTAAGATCCACACCTCATTCTTGACATGAGCCTTTTGATTGATGGATGATGAGTGTGTTTTTAAAGAATGTCTGTTCCTGCAACAACCCTCGGTTATATAAGTAGCATTGGGGCGTTGTATCTTGTGTTTACCAGGCAATGTTGTTGTTGCGATGCCTGTAAGATTTCTGCTCTTACATCTCACATCTGTACTTTTTGATATCAATGATTGTTTTTTAAGAAAAATGTAATCATTGGCAGGATATGCATGTATGAAGTGCTAAGAAGCCATATGTTTTTCCTGGTAGTGTAAGCTCAAACAGAGGTGCTTGTGAGAAGGTGTGTTTTGGACATGTGTTTGTGTGTGTGTCCAGTTTACGCATGTGTACTGATTGATGCGGCAAGCATTTTTACTGCAGGCCTCTTGTCAGACACTTACTCTATGCGAACTTTGATGGCTCATTGCTTTGAGTTTAATTTAATAGACTAAAGTCAGGCTCATAGCTTGTGCTAAAAAAAGGGGAATGAGAATGGTTTCAGATTGTCTCAAAGTTTGTCCCTGATTAAATATAAGGATTTCAAATGACATAATGCTGACCTGCAAATTGAGTTTATCACTTTGCTGAAAGACTGTCCATATGCCTCAAGCTTGAGCTTCTGCTTCTGCATAATTTATTGTTTAGTGATCTAGAAGTTGCCAGAATATTCTGTTGACTTTCACCAACTTTGATGATCAAATAAAAACAGCGCATACAAGCACAATGATAATGTGCTTAAAATCACGACTTCACCTCAAAATATTGACTAATACCATGTCTTTTAATTTCTTTAGCTCTCTGTCTTGCTTTTTTCCCCATCAACCCCCTCTTTGGCACTCATCGTCATTTCCCATCTGAAGTTTTAATGGATGGGTACATGAGGAATTTAAACTGCATAACTGCATTTACTGGAAAAAAAAACAACTTTGGCCATTATCACTTTATGAAATTATCTTCATTAGATTAGGTTCAATTAGCCTCATTTGTAGCTCAACAGATGTAAGATCCACACCTCATTCTTGACATGAGCCTTTTGATTGATGAATGATGAGTGTGTTGTTAAAGCATGTCTGTTCCTGCAACAACCCTCGGTTATATAAGTAGCATTGGGGCGTTGTATCTTGAGTTTACCAGGCAATGTTGTTGTTGTGATGCCTGTAAGATTTCTGCTCTTACATCATCATTTTATTGTTTTTTTGTTTTTAGCAAGAACAAGCACAACAAAAAAAAAAAGACACCAGCTTTATAACATTAGTGGAATTATTGCTGTTACTACGGCTCCATCCTAAAGAGGGTGTAGAGTCATTTAAAGCTTGAGGTCAGAAATCAATCTCTGAGACTACAGTATTTTAACTGTATGCCATTTTTATTTGACCATAAAAATCAAACAGTAGAATGACCACAGTCTCTCCATGCCACGCATGCGAATCCCAAATTTTCATTGACTTACTCTATACAGCTGTCACTGATGAAGAGAAAAGTTGGATTGATAGTGAATGTACAAAGTCACAATTTCTCATTTCTATATCTGATTTGTATGCTGTAGTAAATTAGTGATAACTCTGGCCTTGAGAGTCTCTTTGTGCCGAGTTGCCTTGCTTGTGTTAAAATAAGACAAGTTCTGTTCATTGGAGGGGTTCAGCAAAAGAGCAATTGGAACCTTTAGTTTTACACAATCATATTTGACCAATTATTCTTTCAAATTATTTTATCTCTTGCTATGTTTTTCCTGGTATTTCTGGACATTCACTTAGTGGTCTTTCCCTAGCTGACCTCTCTATAACATTTAATCAATCTGTTTGTCTTTCCACCGTGACATTTAAAAATTAACATGTACACATGTATAAAGAAAGAACACTGACATTTACACGTTGCTCATCCAAACAGGCTTATCTTAAAGCTGCATGTATCATGGTGAGAAAATAACTAATGTAAATGCCAAGCTAAAGCTTCCGGTCAGTGAGCCACAAGCCTTATATTCATATTCACACAACTACTGTGCGTTTTATGTCAACAAGCCTTAATTCTCCTCATCTGATTTTATTCGCTTGTTCCACTGAGAGTCCCTTTACGGTACAATGATCTTTCTCCCTGTCCGCAACTTCAATGATAGCAATGTGTCATATCTGAGTCGCGTAGCAAGGGTTACTGATGTTGGAGCATGAACACACAGGAACTAAGCTCTTTATTCTCAGTGTGTGCGAAATCAAATTCAATCCAATCTTCCTCATTCCTTTCCCCTGTTGAAGAGGACGCGCAACGACAATGAGACTCAAATGGCGTGACACTGTTGGTATTCATCTTCCTGGCAAGCATGATGATTGTGTCACTGTTGTTCAGAGGCCGCTCCTCTGTGGGCTTAACAATGCTGAGGGAGATGATGATAAGGCTTCAAATGTGTGGGACTGATTACCCTGATCTTAGGCAATCCCTCTTTGCTTTCCCAAGGCGATGCTAACAGTTGTCTTTTGGGTTAAATTGCAGGCATTCATCAGTCAATAGCTACAGTATTGGAAAACTCAGTGAACTAAGAGTTAGCTTGCCAACAACCTGCTGTTTAATGCCGATTGCCTTTATCCTAGAGTGTGAAATAAAATAGAAAGGGGAAAGAGAGAGAATGCACTTGGGTCATGTGCAAAAGTCAGTATGAGAGACTTAATTAAAATGACAGAGGAGCTGAGAGTTCTTTATTGGAGAATTTCTGGAGATTTATTTTTTTCCCAGATACTTGGGTTATCCACATTTTGAACTGACCAATCAATGTCAAATTGTGGCACTTGAATCAATTCCCCAATAGTGGGATAGAAGTGTCTCTTTTCAGAATGACTCCCAGTCATAAACAACGTATCCAGCTACTTCCAAATGTGTTACATACTGTAGGTTAGAAGTTATTTCCAAGACACAGATCTAAGACAGACTGTAATGGCTCATTTAAATGTGTTTGTACTCTTTTTCAGCCTCCAGCTCAGGGCAGGTCCTCTCCCACTAAGACACTGCAGAACGGCAGCCCATCCAAATGCCCCCGTTTCATAAAGATCAAGAACTGGGAGACAGGCACCGTCTACAGCGACACACTCCACCACAGCTGCAGCAAGGTAAGGCATACATGGAAAGAGTTCAATAAATGGTAAAAAAAAAAAAAAAAAAAAAAGAACAAACTGTCTGCAGCAGTATTTATGTTTGTGGATGAGGCAACCAGGCTAGTAAGGAAATTAAGGATTTTTGGTCATAAATCAAGCAATCTTTAAAGTTTTAATGCCTCTCGGAATCTGAATGAAGGCTGTGAAGTGCAACTGTGTCTTCACCTCATGACACCCGTCACTAAGTTGAGAAGATGGAAACTACTGGCACCAGGAAACCAGGAAGAAAGAAACACCTGTATGATGCATTTGTAATCCAATGCAAAGAAAATGAAAAACTTGATATTTACGCTTGAGAATTGTTTCTAATGATTATTTTATCAAGACTTTTTATTTATTTGCGCATCCTTACAATAAGATATAATTTGGCGATACCATACCATCAATTCCTTCAGGATCCAAAAGTGAACACTGCACTGTACTTTATACAGTACATTCAAGCTTGGCACTTTGGTCTCTGAAAAAAATAAAAATTATGTTTAGTTTTTTATGTGATAACTGGTATATCAGTACCTCAAATATGTTATGCAGAAAGAATCACACTTAAATATTGAGTGCAAGTGCTTACCTTTTGCGGCTTCTGTAATACCACCATTATAGGTGCAAGCCTGTGTGTATAATCTTACAGGAATGCAAAGCTTTCAGGTCAGATAATGAGGTAGACCCATATTACAGTATATCTATGACTATAAAAGTATCTTAAATGCACATAAACTAGATGACTGGAAAACATTCAGCCTACATGCTGAACAACACATAATTTGCAAGTCAAATAGATTGAAGAATAATAGCACAGCATGGCATGCCTTTTCTCTGCCTCACACTTACTGTCCGTACATTAGAGAGCTATTGTCTGATATGTTGGTGATTCAGCTCGTTACTGTTTAGCAAGAGAGCGGGGAGCAAGGGAAAAATGGCTACGGCTTATGAAATAAATAATATATTCTTCAGTTAGAGAAAGACAGTATGAGGACAGCTGACATGGTCATACAGTCACTCAGATGGTCACATAATGAGTCACCATTCTCAGGAAACTGAGAAATCAAATGTGACATTTGATATTTGTGCTGTCTTATGAAGCATGATTACCTCAACAAAACTGTTTCGTACAATCACATTAAACCATACATCAAGCTAACAAAAGCTTCTTTCAAAGTTTTTTTATAGAAAAATGCAATTCTTTCAAACATTTTACAGAAAAGCAAACAGCACCATTAGGGGGCACTTTCCAAACCAGCGCTTTTAGCCAAATTCTAAAATTTGCCTTTTAACTTTTTCTCATTGGCTGTGTTTACATTTTTTTTTAAGCAGATGCAATGTGTTTCAACTTTAATGTCTTGGTCTATCTATTGGCATTCTCATATCTGCAATCGAGCACTTGTGCTAATGGGTAATGGGTATGTCATTAGTTTGGATTTGGTTATATATAAAAAAAGAGCTATGACCAATAAAATCGTTGATGGCGCTGGAAAACGTCCTGCAAATTGATGAAAAATTACAGCCTGGGTCTTGAAGCAGAACTGCATGCATAAGCATACGGTATCTGACCTGATCCATCCATTGACAAGCAAACATCTCTTTTTAACTGGTAGTTTTTCATCTGCTTTTAAACATGCTTTGGTCCATCTTTTTTAAAAAGAACAAATCTTAATCCCACTGTTCTCAGTCATTTAGGGCTAATTTCTTAACTCCCATTTTTCTCCAAAGTTTTATATAAAGTTGTTTCAATAGAGATTGTGTCTTTTATGAATGCAAATGAGATCTTTGAGACATTTCAGTCTAGTTTAAGAGCAATACATAGTACAGAAACAGCTCTCCTTAACAAATGACCTTCTTTAACCTACTGACGGAGGACACAGCTCCATTTGCTCCAAGTGTGGCACTTGACCCAGTAGATCATGCCATTTTAATTGAAAGCCTCGAGACTTGGGTTTGTGTAAAGGACACTGCACTTAGTTGACACCTGCTGACCTGGAAAAAGTTAAAAATTCACTAATCTTTTCTTGTCTGGACTGCAACTCCCACCATCCTTGTTTCACTTTGCACATTTCTCTCCTGCCTCCAACTGGTCCAGAACGCAGCAGCTTGCCTTCTTACTGGTTTTAACAGATGCCATGCCATCACATCCCTCTTATCCTTGCTTCCCTCCACTGGCACCCTGTCACTTTTAAAAATTGATTTTAAGATTTTGCTGATCACTTTTAAAGCTTGTCTTGGTTTTGCCCCAAATTTTATTTTGAAAATACTGACCCCTTGGGCATTATCTCGCAACCTTAGAACCTGAGATGGGGCTTTTCTGGTCTTTCCAAAGTTGAGGCTCAATACAAAAGGTGAACATGCTTTTGCTGTCAGGGCTCCTCGACTTTGAAACGACCTCCACGAGGCCATCGAGACAAGGTGTGCAGAATCATTGACTTCTTAAAACCCACTATTACAGACATGCTTTTTTTAAATTTTATTTTGTCTTTTCCTTTATTTATTTTATATAACTTCAGGAGGCACACTAATCAAATCAAATTTTGTTGTGACATCCATTTACCTTGAAGCTCTCCATAATTGATTTTTTTAAGCGATCAACTGCTGTGTTTCATTCTTGAGAAGGCAATCTCCACCCTCATAGTGGCCCTTAAATGCCAAACAAAGTCTTTTCCAAAAACCTTTTTGGGAAAAACACCAGAAGTCATCATCTAAAGGCAAAACAGGCGAGAAAATGTATTCGGTGCGTTAAATGTCCATCCCCTTTCATTGATCATCCCCCTGGTCCATCCATTTTCTTCCTTTTATCATGCAGCCAAAGTTTCTTCCTCTAGTTAGTAAACCAGTCTAGCAGGCACAAGGTGAACTCCACCGTTTAATAATTCAGCCCCCAAAACACCGCAGCCATTCGTACACAGCAAACAGCCGCCTAATTACTTTGGTGACTTATCGGACACACTGTGCATCCCAATGAATGTTCTGTAGTAGCATCTTCAGCGTTATTATTTATCACAGACACTGCTGTATTGGTGGATGATCCGTCTTTTTCGAAAAGGACAGCTGGCTGGCATGAATGCCCTGAGCAGTATGATGAGCGGACGTGCTGGAGCACAAGTGATTACTTTGTTTTATTTTTAACACTCCCTGCTCCACTCATCCATTTCCTCATTTACTTTGTCAAATCTTTATGTTCATGTTTATGTATGTCAGTGTTGTTTTCTTCTTTCCGTCGTTTATCTTTTCTAAGCTTTGGTTTATATTCCAAGTTATCCTTTTTTCTTTTTTTTTTATCCTTCATTCACTCAGTTTCCTGTCCCGATTGTTTTGACTGGCTGAAATGGTGTGTTTGTAGCCTTGTCCAACATTTTCTGTCAAGCGAGTGGTGAATTTGTTGGAAGGGACACGGAGAGAGGTCTATTTGAGACAGACTGCCAGTCCAAGTCTAATGTTTAAACAGTGCAAGTGTGTGGTTCAGCCTAACAAGCCAATTTTAGCAGCGCTGGGGTCATTGTCAAATTTCCTCTCCGCCTGCATGCCTGCATTATCATTTCTGTCATCCGCTCCTGCTCACTCATTCCATCTCTCTCTAAGCTGGTGAAGACATTTGGGCAAACCAAAATGACAGCTGACTTCAGCTCTAATCACATTAGACTGACCACACAAGGTTGCTCTCAGCTATGAGCCTTCTCTCTGTACATCTGTCTGGTTTATTATTTTCTGTCTTTTCTCCTCGCTCTTTCAGTCTTCCTGCCTCTGCTTGATGGAAGGATACCAATCCATGACTCACTGACTTACTCATTCATTAACATTCGTGCCAGCCATTTGTGAGCGATATAATGAAAAGAATTGTAAAACAGATATGATACCTTCCATTCCTTTAAGGTCCGGAAGCTTACATAAAAATGTACCTTAAAATTTTTCATTTTATTTTAAACATGTGGAACATTGTTTTTCCCTGTTTTGGAGATGTGTTAATTGTGTATAAATTAACTCATGATCAGGCACCGCCACCACTTTAACAGGAACAAAACTAAGGCGACCAGGGCTGATGATCAGCATTTTCAATGAGAGCCACAGAAAATGGAGCTGTCCCTTTGGTATCAGAGGCTTCACAAGTTTCAGTGTTTTTAAAACTAAACTCAAATCATAGCTCAGGGCAAACCAATCATGTGACCACTGATTCAAACCCTTGAATAATCAACCTTGAAGAAGAAGAATGTAATGTAGTTGTAATTGTTTGTTTTTATGTGATACACTGTTGTATTGTTTGTATTGATTTTATTGTTTGTATTGTAATGTTTGATTTTTAGATCTTCCTGCACAGGGACCACAGATGTCAGTTAGCTTTATATCTAACCCTGGTCCAACAGTTTTTTTGTGAATGCCCCCTGTCAAATAAACCAATTAACTAAACTAAACTGTGATATAACTTAAACTTTGAGTTGGTAGATTTGAAGACCTTTCAGTGACCTTGTACATTAATCATACCTCAAGTTTATATCATATAGACACATTTTTTTCTTGTAACCTGGAAATGTTTTGATAGAAAACAACGGGTTGCTCAAGTAAAGTTTTAAAAATGCCTTACAAAAATACTGAAGCACAACTTACAACGGTCAAATGAGGAACTGATTATGGTTATAAAGTGGAATTGTAAAATGTTTCTCTCTTCTTCGGCTTATTCCATTTGCATAATGCACAACTGAAGCATTTCATTTGTCTGTCTTAAATAAAGGAGAACCAATAACTGTCAGGTTAATCTAAAATAAATTGACAGAGCTATAATGTGATAGCTTGGTGTTTTATTAATTAAAAGGATGCCGTGCTTCTTTCATTCAGTCCTAAATCACAATACAGAGACAGATGCAGAAAGTCTTTAGCTAGTGGAAAAGAAATCCAGATGGCCACTGACATAAGTTATAGAAAGTTAGTTCTAGAAATAGAATTAGCATTTCATACCCCAGAGCCAACACAGTCTTCTGTGGGTGATATTTTTTGCTGGAAAGTAAAGTTTGTGGATATTTGCAGCTATATTACTAGTGAATTTGATTCATATGCCATAATCTCCTGCCTCTTCAGTTGCATTTTGGCACTGAGTAATAACCAACTTGCTCAAATCATCCCTGAAATATCCTCCCTCATCTGTCATGTTACTTTTCTTTTTAGATGCCAATCTGCACTGAAAATGTCTGCATTGGCTCTGTGGTGATGCCTAACCAGCATGTTCGCAAGCCAGACGAAGTCAGAACTAAAGACGAGCTTCTTCCACTGGCCACTGACTTCCTAGACCAGTACTACACCTCCATCAGAAGGTAAGCTCAGCATTTGGTTTTCTAAACAAAAGCAACATAATGAAAGGAAAAGCTTGAAGAACATTGAGCAAGTTTAGAAATCATTGGTATTGCATTAAAAGCCATGTGGTTCCTATCCAGCCACATATGTATCAGGCTATGTGCTACTTATTAAAGTTGTAAATTAAGCATTTTCTAAGTTAAACTTTAAGCTCGGTGCGACATATAAGCTTCCCCTTAGAAGCCAAATATCAAGAATAGAGCGAGTACTAGATCCCTTTCCTTTAGTAAGAGTAGGTTCATGTTGAAGTGAAAAGCTGCCTTAAAAAAGTAAAAAGGTCAGTGTAAATAAACTATGAGTCAAAGTTTCTACGTCACTATTTCAGAAGTGGAAGCAGGAGGTTAGAGGGTGGTATAAAAACATACAATGATCATGATGGTTCATAAGAGATTTGAGTTAAAGAACAGATTTATGTCAAAAAAATCAATTTCCTTAATGCCAAAATAACTATACATTAATTTCTTCAACATCAACTTAATTTGTCCCAGAAGGGTTATTGGTTTTGCGGCAAGGCACAACAGGACAGGACAAAACAAAACACATAAGTACATCCAAAAAGCCAACACGGCAAAATGCATCATCCATTTCTGAGGATGGAAATTGCAGAATGTGAGTACAGTGAATCCTAACTTATAAATATAGAACTGCCTTCTTGAGTTGAATGGCCTTCCTAAATTAACTGAATAAAAAAAGATGACGTAACTCACCAACAAGTAACAAACAAATAATATAAACCTAGGACTATGGAGGGTGCAACTTCTACATCTGAAGAGGATTTCTGGAGAATAAAAACTCCACAGCATCTTTAACCAAAGACCCACATATTACAGCAAAAGGAGAGCTGAACAGTTTTTGCAGAACGTAGAGTGCTCTCACACAACACTAGGTTGCTTAGCAACATGTTTTCCAATAGAAAGAGAGTTACAACCAGCTGAGAGTTTTATTGTTGTACTCACCGATCTGATTGGCATTTTGTGAGCTTTATGGTCCTTCACATTCTGCTCTCAATTCAACCTCACTGCTTGCTCTTTTTTAGCACCAAATACGAACACACTCAGCTTCACTTTTCCGACTGCTTCCTTCAAATGCAACAAATAGTGGTTAATAACCTGCAAAAAGACCTCACAAACACAACACTGAAGTTCCAAACTTGACACAGAGGTTTACCACAGGAGGTTCAATCTTAAGCATTTTAGCATTTAGACAAGTTACTGTGTAACTAATAACTCAGATTCACACCAGCTTTCTGTTTAGTACTGGCAGTGACAAAGTTCTATAAGTTAATCTATCCTTCAGATATTTATTTCAAGTTGTACAAAACAATTATTTTGAGTGTTTTATTCACTTGTTTGGTTTGTTTTCTGCACTTGATTTTAGGTTTAGTGTGGAAAGCAAACTAGTTAAGGAGGGCTTCTTGAAAAAAATATTATACTGTTGATAAATATGAAAGAGCAACATTTGTTCATGGACCTATAATGGATTCTTAAAAAATAGAACGATGTATTTAGCCTCAAAGCTTGATCCAAAGGCAACTGGACTTGTATAAAGATCTTGAAGATGTTTCACCTCTCCTCCGAAAGGCTTCTTCAGTTCTAAACTTTCTGGTGGACGGTGCTAGAATTTAAGCCTCTGTGGATCATTAGCATTAGCATGATGTATTTAGCGTAACTCTAGTGTTGTGCTACACTAAACTGTATGGACGTGTTCTCTTATTCTGTCGGCTCTGTCCTGTCTACAGGTACGGCTCTAAGGCCCATGTGGACAGGCTGGAGGAGGTGACGAAGGAGATTGAAGCTTCAGGAACTTACCAGTTAAAAGACACTGAGCTGATCTATGGAGCCAAACATGCTTGGAGGAATGCTGCCAGATGTGTAGGAAGGATCCAGTGGTCCAAACTGCAGGTATAGACAGAAGGTCTAAAATCACAGCATGTACTGCATGTTAATACAATCCCTCCATTCGGTTTTTGATGATTTGACAAGGTGTGGGTATTTTCAAGATGGAATCTGCATTTCTACTAACTTTGCACTTAAATAAAAAAAAAATCAAGATACTCAAAGACAAGATACAAGGATAGATTGTATTTAAACAAGTGGATAAAGCTACGGTAACATGTTGTCACCCTTTGGTTTGTGAGCCACCATTTGAAGGCCAAAAATTGGCATGTTGCCCTGTACATCTTGTTTTTTTCTCCAGAAATACGAATTTCTGTAAAAAAAAAAAAAAAAAAAGATTAGATAGTAGATGCACATTGCTACTCCTATAATCTAGTTGACATATTGCTGTGTAAGCCATAGTTTGACTGTTTCTGACAGCAGAGTAGCACCCTAGTTGGCCTAGGGTTGAAGGCATTTCAGGACCTTCACTTTTTGAAACCAAGAGGCCTCATCTACCATTCATATACCGTATCTTTGACTTGTTAAGCTCCACTAACACATGTCAGCTCAGTTAAAAATCATGTTTTCTGTTAAAGGTCATGTTAAATAACTTCACTGTGCATTTATGTGATTCTGATTTTTCACGTTTGCATTTGCACACCAGGTTTTTGACGCTAGAGACTGCACAACAGCTCATGGAATGTACAACTACATCTGTAACCACATCAAGTATGCGACCAATAAAGGCAATCTGAGGTAAAAACGCAGAAACAGATATCGCTCAACTCTTTACCTAAGTTTTATTTCCCTATGCTGTCCGTTGTTTCCTGTTGTTCAACTCTGCTCGGGTTCATCTCCCCTCTCTCCATCTGTCGTTCCATGTATTTCATCACCCCTCGCGATCTCTGACTACCCTGACTTGACCCGCTGTCCCATCTGTCAATGTATTCTCCGTCTCTTAATGCTGCCTCTGACACTATCTGCATCCTGTCTATCTGTATGTGTCTCTGCACCAATCATTGCCCTGTCAGTGAGGCGGTGGACCCTGCTCACAACAAGCGGTTATTTGTTAGACCTGAACAGCACTCGCTCACTTCTGCCAAGTCCTAATCACATGTGACACCTCATATTTAATTCTTGGATGATAGATAGCTACTGACTCATTACTACACTTAGCCTGGCCTTCAGAGGGGCAGCATGGGTACGTGTTAATGAGAGCCAGCACACTAACATCCTGGCTGGTGCTCTGCATACTTGAAACAGAGTTATTTTGTTTAATCAAAATCCTATATTATTATCACAGTAAAAAGGGTGTTTCCAGCTGATCCAAATGGATAACTGTATTCTTAAGAAAGGTCAAAAAGGATGCGCAAAGAAGAGGTAGTTGTTGACAAATGGTGTTTTTTTAAGGGGGAAAGTATACTAACTATACATAACATGCAAAATGGCAACAACATTTTGTCAAATTTCCTTCTTTTAATGGTTTGTACATTAACTTTAAAACAATGAATGTTGTAGGTTTCTGAAAAATATTGAGTAGATTAATGTTAATTATGAATTAATAATTAATGTGTTGTAATGATTAATAGTAGTAGTTATTTATCCTTATACTTTGTGATCACAACTCATAAGTGACAAGATTTGAGTTGCTTCTTTGTCAGAAATACTTTTGGTTGGTAGGGATGCCTTGATTGTAAAAAATCAGAGCCGATTTTGATGTTTAAAATAAGTTTTTTTTAAATAATTCAATAAATGGTAGACATTGCAATAGAATGGTTTGACACACAGTGGTCGGTGTAAATAGCCTCCTCTTACAGAGTATGCCTGTTGGGTCCTCCACTTACAATAGTTTACACAGGGGCTGAGAGACAGTTTCCGGCAGATGTACTCTGCTCGCACAACTGGCCCAGATTCACACAGCTGCTCTTGCTCCTCTGCGACTTATAACCAGCTTAGCAGTATTACTTTTACCCTTTCGCTTTTACCCAGTCATTGCATTAAAACATCACTGTGATGTTGAGCAGGCTATAGGTGAGCTTTGACCAAGCTTTGTCCTTCTGGCCCTACGTGCATTGACATTAAGGGCATAATAGCAACCATGTGTTAGCAATCTCTTTAATCAATGATTAAACTGAAATCTTAATAGATTAAGTCCACAGTTTCTCACTTTGTGCACAGACATTTTCAAGAATCTGATATAATTAGTCTGAATGTTAGTCAAACCAGATTAGAGTTATGAATGCAAATATTGTAAACATCTAAACACACATTTTGGAACACTTTCTTATACAGTAATTTCTCCCTGTTTGTGTTTTGCAGGTCAGCCATCACCATATTTCCACAGAGGACAGATGGCAAACATGACTATCGAGTGTGGAACAGTCAGTTGATCCGTTACGCGGGCTACAAACAGCTCGATGGACAGATCATGGGAGACCCTGCAAATGTTGAATTTACTGAGGTACACGTGAGAGCTGAAGTTTGTAAATTGAAAAGATGAAGCCACAAAATCTCACTTTCGGTCTTGTTTACTCTCAGCTCACATGTTGCTTTTTGGTCACCAGATCTGCATGCAGCTGGGATGGAAAGCTCCAAAGGGTCGTTTTGATGTCCTCCCCCTCCTGCTTCAAGCCAATGGAAATGACCCTGAGCTATTTGAGCTACCTGAAGACCTCATCCTGGAGGTGCCAATCACACACCCAAAGTGAGTAATGCCTTTCCTTCTGAAGCATTCAACAAAACACAATCTAGCAAAACAAGAACAGGGGGAGCTGCACAAAAAAAACAGCCACCCACACGCATCCCTTAACAACACATATTAAACAATGGGGTACTCTTAGGCAAAGAATTCTTATTGGGTTTTCTGTCACTATCCATCTGCGCTGAATATCCCCAGCTAGCACAGCTAGCCATGCTTTATCTGTTGCTATGCCAGATTTTGTGGTAAACATGGGGCTTGTTAGTGAAGTTGCATGCTTCCTCCTTATCCTTCCTTGTTTCATTTTCTTTCAAGAAACATTTTCTCACTGATGGCTTCACTACGAAAGGCAAATAGATTGTAAGCATTAAGCTGCTGTATCTAATCCATCTATTCCATAATCATGTCATTTCTATCTTGGGCTTCACAAAACCCAGATGTACACAGAGGTATCACTATGTTGCAACATGCTACAGCAAGCATTTCATAATCCCTTGACACACTGGTCCCCCTGCCAGACTCCCCCAAAATTGGCATCTCATGCTCCATATCCTGCATCAACCAGCTCTCAGCTCTGGCAGCAGCTTGTCTAAAACCAAGACCACCAACAGAGTCTAATTTTCATACAGATTAAACCCAGCTCTGCAAATAATACACCGAAGCAATGTAATCAACACCCCTAGAGGGTGCAAGAAGGATATTAGGCCCTGGCTGCTCTGTCCAGCTCTGGAAAGCTTTCAAAAGTGGGTTATTTCTGTGTTAATGTAGCTTTTGGCTGCACTTCTTGTGTTTTGGGGGATAAAAAAATTCAGCCCAAAGCTATAGAAAATAATTATTTTTATAATTGGTTTTTTGTATATATTCCTATATTGCAAAATGTTGGACCTGTATTAGTTTAATTTTGGCGTCTTTGCCCAGATACGAGTGGTTCAAGGACCTGGACCTAAAGTGGTACGGCCTCCCAGCAGTTGCCAACATGCTGCTGGAGATCGGCGGCCTGGAGTTCACCGGCTGCCCCTTCAGCGGCTGGTACATGGGTACAGAGATTGGCGTGAGGGACTTCTGCGACAGCTCACGCTACAACATTCTGGAGGTAGTGTGCTGTGCCAATATATAGAGTCATGTTTCATTGGAAAATGAGGGGGCAGAATAAGTGGCACAGATTGATTGAAGCCGTGTGCAGAAATGAGCATGGGTCACCTGTAGAATCAATCAGAACAGTTTTCTCCTTTTAACTGTGCACACCGACAAGACAACTGACTTTCTTAATATAGATAAAACAGTGTTAATTCTAACCTTAAAGGCTTTATATGCTATTTTTCACACTGAAATGTAATAGAAATCAAGTATATCCTCTGAAAATAACTCTGAGTCATGACTGTCTACAATGTGTGTAACACCCGAGTCCTACTCTCTGTGATGCTTTCTGAGTTTTCCGAGTCCTATCTTCAGTTTGTTTACATTGCCGGGACGGCCGGCCGGCCGGCCGGCTCATCCCCTCGCAAATTAAAGTTGTTTAATTGAGGGACTAGAGAAAAGAAGAATAACATACTGTACTCACTGCTTAACTGCGTTTCTAGATCACGCTCATTTCGGGTAAATTAACATGCAGTGTGAAGATACGAGCATAATAAAGATCGCTAGCATTAGCATGCTAACACAACAATGCACCGCAAGTTGTTTTGGTTTCATGCTGGTGCTCAAGAGCGACATCAACTGGATCAAAAAATAGCATATAAAGCCTTTAAGAAAATATTGTATTTTTCTATTAATTTATGAATTCATTTATTTATTGAGTCATACACTGAAGTCTTGGACATTAAAATTGAAAATGTAAGCTATTCAGAAGCAGAAAATGCTTAAATGTCAGAATTATTCACAAGGATATCTAAATTGTTTTTGATATGGCATATTATATATAATAAATAAACAATACTGTCTATAACCATTGCATGCGGGTAAGCAAGATTCCCCATTTTAATACACAGTTAGGACCTGGGGAGTCTAATAGCTGAGCACATTGGAGCATATTGGGTGCCAATGTTGGTTCATTTGTCTCACAAGTAGGGAAATTGTGTTCTGGGTTGCTAATGAAAAAAAGCTTAGATGCCTGGGATTCATTCTTTGAGGGGTTGTTTTCACATGATTGCATGAATTGTTTGGTGAATGAGGAACATAAAATCCCAGCCCTTGTCACTGATGCTCAAACAAAACAACTTAACTTTCAAGAATAAAGGCATCTTCACTTTAATGGCAGACTGGCAAAGAGTTGTTTTTTGTTTTTTTTATGTAACCACTGCTGGGTTTATGAAACATAACTGAACATCACACTTGAAGTTAAGGAAAGTTTTGGGATGAAATGGAGTGACAAACATTTCTTCACAGTCAGTTCTAAGATCATAACCAGAGTTTACATTCATTATTGTGGGGACTTATGAAGTGCTGTCACCCCAGTTCATCTAATACCAACCTTTTGTGGTTCCCTTTATTTTTCATTTAGTACTGACCAATCATGTTGCATCTGCTGTCTTTCATACAAACACATGTGATGTCATACATTTTCTTCCTTTCCCATAAAGCAAAGGAATCACCAACTAAAACAGTGACTTCCATTTGACTATTGCTTTTTCCTCCTTCTGTTATGCAGGAGGTTGCTAACAGGATGGCCTTAGACACCAGGAAGACCTCCTCTCTTTGGAAAGACCAGGCTCTGGTGGAGATCAATATTGCGGTTCTCTACAGTTTCCAGGTACGGCCATTTATTTATCAGAACACTTCACTTCGTGTTTACATGAATGTTTGGGTTTCAAACACACAGATCACTTCTGCAGCTGAATAACACTACTCATCTGGCAATTTGTACACTCAAATGTTCTAATCAGACTCTTTTTTTTGCCAGAATATTGCAAAACATGTTTGTCTCTGGTGCGAGGGAGCTGTTTATGTTTGTTACATTTGAGTATGGACGCAGCGTAAGCTAGCACAATAGAGTCTCAGCTGAATATGACTTTAAATGTAATCAAAAATGTATCTTATGAGGTTGTAAAACTGTCTGGACACTGTATATAGAAACTTGAATTCCCCTACTACCATGGTTATAGAGGTAAAAAAAATAAACATTAATGGGTTTATTGTTTATGTCCACCTTTTTAGACATGCAAAGTGACCATAGTGGACCACCACTCAGCCACAGAGTCCTTCATGAAGCACATGGAGAACGAGTACAGGGTGCGAGGCGGCTGTCCTGGAGACTGGGTGTGGATTGTGCCTCCCATGTCAGGAAGCATCACACCCGTGTTCCACCAAGAAATGCTCAACTATCGCCTCACCCCTTCCTTTGAGTACCAGGTTAGATGAAGGAGGATAAACTCAATAAATGACTTGCAATCATGATTATAAATGCTAGGCTGCTAATCTAGATAAAGAAAGTCATTTAGGTATATTAAGTTCAAAATTATTAGCTGCTGTTGAAGAAGGCACGGTACTTTTGAGTTAAGTGGGAATTGTAATTGAGTCCTAGAATACACTGAAAATCACAGATATTCTCATTATTATCATAATTGATTTGAACCTTAAATAAAAAACAGCCTCTAATGTCTGCCTATATGCAAAAGCCTGACCCTTGGAATACACACGTGTGGAAAGGAGTCAATGGGACGCCTACAAAGAAAAGAGCCATCGGATTCAAGAAGCTTGCCAAGTAAGTGTGCAGTCGCACAGAAATAATAAACGACAACAATGCTTCAACAATCATGGGCTCAAGGTTACATTGGGGCCTTAAATGCCACATGTAATTCCTGGTGGAGTGTGTGTATTATCATCTCAAGGAAAACAAGTAATCATTTTCCTGACAAAAGTTAGACACAAGGGAAGGAAGCTGGTGTACTCAGCGGTGAAACTCATCCAATCAACCCCACAGGGAGTAATCAAAGCTTTGTCAGTGTTTTCTTTGTGCATGCATGAACTAGTGCATGTGTATTATCTGCCATTAATATAATTGCCCCGGGGATATGACAAGCTCGCTAATAACAATTGTCATCCATCCGCTACCTTGATATAAAGTCTGCTGCCTGCTGAAGTGAACCACATTACTCCTAATAACAAATGTTTATCAGACATATTGACACGAGGGAGATCTCTGGTAAAAGTCAGGATCAAAGTTTGCAATCAGCCAATCATAGCATTCAAAAGTTTTGTCCACATTCCAATTCTTTATTTTTTTTATTTTTTATTTTTTTTGGGGGGGGGTGCCTTAAATTTATAGGACATCTGAAGAGAGACAGTCAATGTTGGTAGGAGAGAGAGGCAAACCTGGGGTCGTTGAGGACTATAGCCTTTTTATATAGGGCGCGAGACATAAGCGCGTAGCATAAACTGTAAATAATATTGGACGAAGCCTGAGTGTAGTTTATCAGGATCAGGCAAAGTGCTGGGATCCAACTCGTCTTGGTAGCGCAAGGCTTTCTGGCGCCCCTCCTAGTACCAATTCTGATAACTGAATTTCTTTATTTGATGACATGTATTACCACTATCATACCAGTAGAATTTGAGAAAATTAGATATTCTCGTGATTTAGAAACATTGACATATTAACCCTTTATTTATTTGGCGTGCTTGTTGTAAGGCCTGGCTCAACAAGCTAAAGAAATCCTTACCAATAAAGAAGCTAATCTAACTGAAGCGGCAGCTTGGCTCATTGCCAGCCCCCCTCTTCACTTCCTGTGTCCCTCAAGATCGCAAAGGAACACTGTTTTTTGAAGAGAAGCTGATTTTTAATCATCTCAAGTCTTAACATTTGTGTTGGGAAACACTGATTGCTTACTATTTGACAGTTTTGACTAGTCTAAGTGTCCGCCAGCATCACACTTTTGGTGTGCTTTCATCACAGGATTAATGGCCCTGAAATCCTTTCTTATTCTGTGCTCTAAAAAGTGCTTTCTAAATGCTCCATTTTTACCCACCTATTTAGAGGGTAGGTGTTCAACATAAATAAAAAAAAAACGACATGTTTCTTCCCTAGTCCCTGAATCAAAGAAAGGAACTAGTTTTCAAATGAATGAAAACAATTCATTACTATAATCAACGACTAATGATAACCAGTTGTAACCAAAAAATGAATTAAGGTTTCAGATGATTCACTGTCTGACATCCTCTCATCTGATCAGAGGCTCTTTTATTACTGGTTTAAGCATCAGAACAACAGGAAACAAATCAGTGTAAATGTACCTCCTTTTCTTGTTTTGTTTGCTCCTATTTGCAACATCTTCCTCTTTGCCTTTGCAGGGCTGTGAAGTTTTCGGCAAAGCTCATGGGCCAAGCCATGGCCAAGAGGGTGAAGGCCACCATACTGTTCGCGACAGAGACGGGCAAGTCACAAGATTATGCCAAAACTCTCTGTGAAATCTTCAAACACGCTTTTGACGCAAAGGTACCCTTGCCCCTACCTTGCATCACTTTATCTGAGGGTTGAGCATGAGCTCACGTGTCATTGTACAACCTCCTTATCGAAAAAGTAAGATTCAAAGACATCTTTCCTTTATACCACCACTCCCCTCCTCTTCGCTCTCGCACTCATGAAGCCAAGCAGATGCCAGATGAGCACAGGCGGAGCGAGGTTAGAAGAAGACAGTGTGCCTTTTGTCACATTTTCCTCTTCTCTCATGCAGCAAAGTGCCGCAGGTCAGAGGCAAGATTTAACCACTGAAGCGTTGAGCAGCGCAGTAGTTTAAGACAAGATCCCGAACCACCCCTGGCTGTGCAAATCTGTTTAGAAAAAGAGAGTGAAGGAAGCTCAACTGCTGCTCTCAATCATACACAGTGTGATTTTCTTTCCTCCAGGTCATGTCTTATTCCTTTTCCTGTTTCCCCCAGTGTGATCAATCACACAAGAGCAGATTTGTGCATGAAAGTGTGTGGCTGTGTTTGTGTGTGTCACTGAGAGTGGGTGTCTGTAGATGGATGGCAGGGCAGATGTGAGTGCCCCGGGGGAAAATCCTCCTTTTCGCGGGGCTAAAGCCTGTTTTCTCTTCACGCCTTTGGTTGTATAGTCTTAATGTATGTGTGTCAGTGTGTGTGCATGTTCTGTGGAAGACTCACACCATCATGTTGAGTGGTGTGCATCACGGCTGCTCATTGTGTTGCAGCATCATATTATCATCTCGTTAAAGGCGAGGACAGAGTGGTCATTATAACCTCCTCCTCTGCCAGCGGCTGTGTGTTCAGCCTTAATTTACACACACGATTCATCCGTCGTGTGCTCTGTGTTTGTGTGTGTTGAGGAGACAAGAGTGAAATAACGACTGCACGGGAGAGTGTGGAGGCTAACGCTCTCCATTATGCTCTCTTTTTTCTCTGCGTATCTGAAGGTTATGTCGATGGATGAATATGATGTTGTGGACCTGGAGCATGAGACGTTAGTGTTAGTGGTGACCAGCACATTCGGTAATGGTGACCCACCTGAAAATGGAGAGGTGTGTATGTCATTTCATACTCAACGAAGCACAGGACACATGCAGAGCTTACTTACAGCTTCTCTTTGGTACCTCTAGAAATTTGGAGCTGCCTTAATGGAGATGCGCCACCCAACATCCAACACAGAAGACAGAAAGTGAGCTTTATTTTTTTCGTGCATGTCATGTCACTTTTAATGTTTTTCTTCCCTTGAGTTACACATCCGTGTGTCTCATCTCTTTGCTTTCTCCTCCCTTTTCCAGGAGCTACAAGGTCCGTTTCAACAGTGTGTCCTCCTACTCTGACACTCGCAAGTCCTCCAGCGACGAGCCAGAAGTCAAGATTAACTTTGAGAGCACGGGACCTCTTGCCAACGTCAGGTAAAACCAAACCAAACCTGTCCTAGAAGGATCTGGGATTTAGCTGTTCTAGGGTTACTACTTTGAAGGATGCCACGTTTCAGGTTAGGACAAATCTAGATAAAAAGGTATTTAGCAGATGTGGTTAGATCGAACTTAAATTGAAGTTATGGTTTTCCTCTTGAATAAGGAGGAAAAAAATGCGTTCGTTGTACTTTTAAACAACAACAACAAGAATTAATGTATCTGCTACTTATTCTTGATTTGAGATATTTTCTGGGGTGGGGGAGGATGACCTAGCATTTTAAAGGAAGTCATTTTTTGTTTGTCCCTTGAATATCATTTCAGTTTTGGCAGCAAGGCAACAGAAGTTTAGACGGATAAAGTTTTCAGATATAAATGAGATCATTTGAAAAACAGAGCATCGGCTGTGACTTGAATTTGGAATCAGTTTTGAAGAAAGCACTTGGCAGCAGCATTTCAACACTTTAGTAAGTGGGTAACAAAAAAGTGGCAACTTTAGTTAATTATGTAGGCTTGTCTGGTTTTGTAACTAGTGCCAAAAGTAACATAATAAAGAAGGAGTTTAAAAAAACAACAAAAAAAAACACCAATACTCATCATCACTGATAGATGTGTGCAAGAATAACATTTCCCAAAAGATCTCTATTCATTTCTTCCAACAAACACTACCATCTGAAATCTTAAGTGAGACTGTTTTTACCCTGATAACATTCTGGCAGAATGCTCCAACATAAATTGAGTTCTCATCCTCACTCATGTGAAATCTCAATGAAAGTGGACTCCACAGGGTGCTGATTTTGGTGACAGATCTTGTAGCATTGGACAGTTTGATGACATGTTTAAGAAAAGGAAAACACGGCGAATGTTCTCAAACTTCAACCCGATGTGGGCTGACTGTTTCACAGTATGACTCTTCTCGAGGAAGTGATCTTTTCTGTGTTTACGTTGATCTAAAAGTAGACAGGACAAGCACTTGTGAATATGTCGGCTGTTTTTTGGTGCATCTTGAGAGGGAAGAAAAGGCCAAGTTTCTAACGTGGGCTCCGTTGCGATGGCTGTAGATGTCTTTGTTTGTGTTTTGCTTTTGGAACAGTACATTTCGCTCCATCTCTGTCTCTTCTTCTAAAATGTGTATCTGTTTAGGTTCTCCGTGTTTGGCCTTGGCTCCAGGGCCTACCCACACTTCTGCGCCTTTGCCCACGCTGTGGACACGCTGTTTGAAGAGCTCGGGGGGGAGCGCATCCTACGCATGGGGGAAGGAGATGAGCTGTGTGGCCAGGAGGAGTCGTTCAGAACCTGGGCCAAAAAGGTTTTTAAGGTCGGTTTTGAGGGACTCTCAATTAAGATAATTTTGTCAATCATTATGGTGTGGTGTGCCTGGAATGGAAGCGCAGTGCACATTTTTGGCTTATGTCTGTAAATGGCATGTAATTGGCCTAAATTTGAAATGAATATAATTCCTTTTTTTTCCATTTTTAAATCACCCCTTCTTAAACAACATTAACATTCCAGAAAACCCTTTAATAGTTTTTCCAAGACCCTGAACAAATGGAGGCTGTCCTAATTAAAGTTCAAGAGATCTTTCTTAAAATCTCTGTTACTCCTGTGGTGGTGTACTTATAATAATTCTGATGCTCTTTCCTCTGGAACACGTGAAGGCTGCCTGTGATGTGTTCTGTGTCGGGGACGACGTGAACATCGAGAAGGCCAACGACTCCTTGATCAGCAACGACCGCAGTTGGAAGAAGAGCAAATTCCGCCTCACGTACACAGCCGAGGCGCCAGTGCTAACTGACGGTAAATAATCATCCGAAAGAGACAGTGAGCAATGCACCGTTGATGCTGTCTCGATATCATTAGTGCTAATGAACACTGCAGCTTAACACGACCATATTGAATCTGCAGAGGGTTGGCAATGTTATTGATCAGCACCACTGACTCATCCGCTATAGCTCCTGGAGAGTTGCGGAGTGGAGTGAAAAATCATAATACAGGATTTCAAAGCATTTCTATTCCATTTATTTTGCATTTTTACAGCAAGGCGATATTTGAAGACCAACATTCATGCATTCACAAGTGGATGAAATGATTAAACACATTAACACACAGATAAACTAAATGTTTTCCTCCTTAATTACAACTGTTCCTTTAAAAAAAGAAAATCAGGTTTAGAGATAGTAATATTGTTAACATTAGTATTTGTCTATCAATGTGTTGACTAGTCACCAAATAAAGTAAATGTCATGTATGTGATGCCGTTTTGTGTCCGTCTGCCAACAGCATTATACAGTGTTCACAAGAAGAAGGTTTATGGAGCAAAGATGCTAGAATCTCAGAACTTACAGACTCCTAAATCCAAGTAAGTATCTTATTACCACATGAAACACTATCACAGAAGAGAAACAAGTCACTCATATCTGGAAGAAATGTCAATTCATGTTTAATTAACCCCTTAATTGGCTTTTACCATCCTGCATAGACTAAAAGAAAACAGACTGGTTGTGTTGCAGCGTTTCCTCCTTAATCCCTGATTTCTTTTGCAGTCGCTCCACCATATTTGTGCGGCTCCACACAAACAACCACGACAGGCTGAGCTACCATCCCGGCGACCATCTGGGGATCTTCCCTGGCAACTACGAGGACCTGGTGACGGCTCTCATAGATAAACTGGAGGACGCTCCACCTGTCAATCAAATTGTCAAAGTGGAGTTTCTGGAGGAGAGGAACACTGCCCTAGGTGGGTGATGCTATTAGCGACGTCACGCTAATTTACGGATAGAGTGGGTGTGCGGTCATGGTGGTTGCAGTCTGAAATGTGGGCAGGATGTCCAAATCAAAAACATGAATAAGAGACAGTCTCTCAGACAACATGAAGTCACACTTCAGCGAGGTATCTGTGCCCAGAAATCTCTCAGTGAAGCTGCTTATTGGCAAACAGTTGTGGCGACACTCGGTGACATAAGTGTGATTTCACTGTGACTGTGAAGCAATGCGTTTCTTAAACAGTGTGTGTGCTTATTAAAACTGAGCTTCCCAAATAAAACATTACTGCTAATGGGGCTTATTAAAGTTCCTGCGTTCATCTGTGAAATGCTTCCCTCTTTTTTTTATAACAGCTACAAGCACAAGTGTTCTGAAGCTCACAAAGCAGCTCTGTAATGCTGTATGGGTAACATTTTATTTTAACTCTGTAATATAGGCAGAGTAAAAGTCATTAAAGTAATCATATTAAGTCATAATTAATGGCTCATAGCTTAATATGATATATCTGAAAGCAGTTATGAGGACATGCTTATTTACGCAATCATTGATAGAATTCTTGGATGCATCTTACACCCATTTTTTCAGTATTCTATGATATATGATAACACATACAGTTTATATGCATATGTTTGCTGACAAATGCTTAATTTAATACCTGCAAACTCCTAATGTGCTTTCCACCATGTGCATCGTATTATGTATTGACGTTCAGTCATTTGAATTATTTCATTTTGTTTAAAAATGGATTCAAATATTGCATTATACTTCCTTGTTAAATGACGTTGCCATCTATCAGAGTATTGTATGGTGCAAATGTAGTGAAATGTTCTCTAACGTAATATGATCATTAAAATGTCATGCTGGGTGTAACTTTGACTTATTTCATCAACTTAAGGGGAGCAGATCAGGCCACACCTTAACTCAAACATTGTGCAAACATTTTCCAATTTAAACATTAAACACATGTTACTATCAACATATAATTTGATAATTTGTCTACTAGTATCTCTGTTTTGGTCTCTACCAACCCTCTGAAATATCTGGCTCTTTATCAGTGAAAAGCTTGGTTGTGTTCATCAGATACCCGCTCCATTTGTCCATCTGCAGGTTGCTGCTGGGCAAGTTGAGAACGCTGGGTTTATCTGTGCTTTTTTTCATGCGAATGATTTCCTCCTGAGCAGGGAAACAGGCCTGATAAGAGTTGGCAGGATGGAAAACGCAGTCCATTTGATCCACTGTTCAAATAAAATAAAAAAAACAATTATTGTACTCGGTTTTTCTCTGCAGGTGTAATCAGTAACTGGACGAATGAGACACGGATCCCTCCCTGCACCATCTACCAGGCCTTCCAGTACTTCCTGGACATCACCACCCCCCCCAGCCCGGTGCTGCTCCAGCAGTTTGCTGCTCTGGCAACCAATGACAAACAGAAAAAGAAACTAGAGATCCTCAGTAAGGTAAATTCTGAGATGGAGTTCTTCGTCTTACCATTAATAATGAGGTTTAAAGTTATTGAGCTGCTGTGGCTGCACTGATTTGATTTGTGACCAGACATGTGAGAGGTTTTGTAATCTCTGTGCGTAGGATATCTGAAAATATAGAATGTTTTTTCAACAGTGCCTAACATATGAAGTATTCTATAAAGAATTTGCTTTGTGTTTAAGGCACAATAATAACAAACACAATCACAGTGTTTGCTATCAGAGGGATATGGCGCCAAATGAATGCGCCTGATCTTACCAGGACCCAGCCTGCCTTGCACTTCCTACCAACAATTCACTCTCTATTTTTGTCAATGTGTGGAAATGGCTGGCTTGGGCCAAGCAGTGAGTCATATGCTCATACACATCAAATCATTGTCTCTAAAGCAAGAAAGAAATGATGGAAGGCTTCAGAGTACAGTATAATCACCTCTGCAGGATTTTTTTCTTTCTTGTGCTATAATTTTTTTTAGCTTATTTCAGAACAAAGGTAGGGCATATCACACTTTCAAATTCCCTCTTTATGTCTAAAGCTTTTGATGATTAGCTTTAGAGAGCAGGTAAGCTGTGTTGGTCCTTTATTACTTTAAAGTGTGCACAATTTTAATACAGAAGCAGATTGTAAATGCATCTACAATTTCTCAAGAACTATGAGTAATATAAAAAGTCTCAACTGGTTATCAAGCTTTAATACCAAGGCTAGAAAGTACTTTTGGCTGTTAAAATGTCGCTAATTGTACATGGGGTGCTTCAAAGAGTGCTGCAGGCTCAGGTTGAAGACCACAGCAGGCTTTATAATGGTCACTGTGTCGCTCATTAGCAGCCTGAGAATAAACCACAAGACACATCAAAGTTTTTATAGTGCTCCAAATTCGTCACGTCCAAATGTCAGTGATGACACACAGAAACAGTCGGGCAGTGAATGGTGAATGACTCTGCTTGGGGCTGCCTCCTGCTCTCGAGTCAGAAATGTTTACAGAGCTAAAAGAGGAAACCAGATTTTTTTTTTTTTTCCACTTTTCTCCTTTTAGATTTCTTTATCAGGGCAACAAAAATTCAACGATTTTTTGTGAAAAATGATATAGAATTGCTGTCATTCTTACTTTCTCTTTCGACCAAACTTTCCAGGGCTTGCAGGAGTATGAAGAGTGGAAGTGGTACAACAATCCGACACTGGTGGAGGTTATGGAGGAGTTCCCCTCAATCCAGATGCCCTCCACTCTTCTTTTAACCCAGCTGCCCTTGCTGCAGCCTCGCTACTACTCCATCAGCTCCTCTCCAGACCTGCACCCAGGAGAGATCCATCTCACCGTTGCTGTGGTCTCTTACCAAGCCAGAGGTGAGGACCTAGGTACTCAATGGAAGGCTCATTTTGTAGCTGATTATGAGCTAACATCTCTCAGAGGATTTAAGGCTGTGTAGGGGAGGCTGCAGGTCAGCTCACTCTTAAATTGGTTCCCTTTTTCTGACATTTTTTGCCATCAAATCCTTGACATTTTATTCACAAACTTGTTCCTTCCTGTTGTTAATAATAGATATTTGAATTTGAAAGTAAGATGTTCAGAAAAGTAGGAAACATAACCTTTTCAAAAACCTTTTTTCTTGTGGTTATTTTCTTTCATGGCTCAAAGACGGTAGGCTGTGCTTTTTTTAAGCTTTCTTTAAAAATGCAAAAAGTCATATTACCCAGCCTCTCAGAAAAACCTTCAATGGTTTATAAAATAACTGGTTGAATCTTTAAGTTTTCTGTTGTATCTTTCATCACTAGAAGTAAATCAGTGTACTTCTAGTGATGAAAGATACAACAGAAAACTCAAATTGCTTGGTCTTTTCGATTCTCTGATATTTTTTTCAATTTCAAAATCCAAAACAAAAAACACCAACCAGAATTTACATTTGTAGACTCTTCAAACACTGGTTGAATTTTGTTATGATAATTATGAAATCAATGCCTGTATGCCAGTCTGTCATAAATTATACAGAACAAAACAGCTAGTTCATTGTATGTGTAAAGAAAACCACAAGGCTCTTACAGCGCCACCTTTAAACTGCTTTTTTAAGTAGTCAGCAAACACATCAAGATGCCATCACTGCTATATTCTCCTCACACATGTAATCTCTTCTTTTGCAAACATGCTTCAGTGATTGCTAATGCCAGGGTTTGAATTACTGTGATTTTCCTTTTTAAGAGAGAGAGACATAAAGAGAGAGAGAGACAGCGAAAGAGAGAGAATGACCTTAGCCTTGGGAAGTGTGAAAAGGCTACTCTTTACCTGTTAGTTTGTGCACTTAAAGAGAGTGGGAGGCGGAGGAGAAAGAAAAGGTAAAGTGCTTGCTTGGCAATAATCCCTTTCAGATGGAGGAGGACCAATCCACCATGGAGTGTGTTCATCATGGCTCAACAGGATAGAGAAGGGGGAGATGGTGCCATGTTTTGTCCGAAGGTAAATATTGAATGTGGCAAGTATTTATAACAATACAATCAAATTGTTTACCTTGAGAGATTTACAGTAAAAAATTGTAGCCAAACACATGTATGTATGTGTGTATGCCTTGTACACAGGCTCACTTAGCTTAGCACCTTACATTTATTAAGCTTAACACAAAGTCTGAAAATCAAAAGATCAAAAAATATCTGCCCACCAGCTCCTCCAAGCCTTAAATGACTAATACTTCTAATTAGAGGTGGGAAAAATAAAAAATCAAGATTCTTATGTTTTGAGATTTTAAATAAATTCCAAACTTTTTTTTTTTGGCTAATCAGTAACTCCCTGATAAGTGCTAAGGCTAGCTCTTTAACTCAGTAGCATGTCAAATGGAGCAGCAAGAAATTCAGCCAGAAAAATAGACTTTCAATCCGTGGATCCATGAATTCAGAATCGTTTTGAATCAAAAATAGATTGTGAATCGAATCGTGACCCCAAGAATCGAAATAAAATCCTGAGACACCCAAAGATTCTCCTATTTTTAATATTATTAAACCTTGAATTCAAAACAACTAAGTTTTCCTTCAAACCTCGTTCAGTATCTCACTTTGGGAAGTGTCATCTGGTGTGGACAATCCCGGCAGCTTCAATACCACCACGTCTGTCAGGGGACAGACCAATCATCTTTGCTGCACGGCCAGCCTGCCCCCCCCCCTTATAACAACCCCTAGCACTGACTCTTCAGCCTTGCTTTCTTCCCCCGTGACGATCATCGAGCTGCTCTGCTGTCCTGACATTGAATACCGCTGAACAGTTTACTGACACAGCCGTCAAGGTGTTCTGTTAAGGTCTATTCATCTTGGTCCAAAAAAAGTTCTTTTTTGAAGTGGGGGTTTTCATGTTTTGGCGTTCCTGCACCTGTTCCCAGTTTTCTGCCTAACAAGCTAACAAGCCAAGGTGCGCTTCTTGATGTGTATCTTGCTAGCTGTAGCTTTTTTCTCAATGACCAACAAGGCTCCGGGTAACGCAAGGGGCAGTAAGAAGATGAAGTCAAATTAAAATAATACATAATTATATGGAAATTTTAAAAAACAGAGTAACAAAGTGCTTTACAAATGAAAATACAATTATTTTGTTTAATGCTGAAAAACAAGCAGGCTTTGTGCCCAAATGCCTGACAGTAAACATAACAAAACATAATAATGTTACTAAACTAAAATGCCTAGCTTTATGTCTGGTTAGTTTAAAAATAACAATTCCTGTATCGGTGGTTGTGTGGCAGGCTTTGTCTTCAGCAACTAGTAAAAGCAGTTAAACTTTACCAGCACGTCTATCAGGGGAGTGTGGGGACAATCCAATCATTTTCATTGCACGGCCAGACGGTCCCCCTTTATATCCGTCCCTGGCACGCGCTCTTAATTCTCAAGTGTATTTCTTTCACGTGCCGTGTACAATGCAAGCAGGACAAATACCTCACATATTTTTCAGAGAACTGGAGTTACCTTGGTAACCTAACATTCTCTTTCAAACCTCACTTGTTATCTCCCTATGGGGGATATGGCCAACTCCAGGGTTGCTTGTTACAAAGCCCATAATACCTCTATCGAAAAAGGCTGTCACCGCAAACTCTCCCCAAGGGCTAGCCCCCATTTAAGAAGAACCAATACTAAGGACAGAGGGCGCCATAGAATGCCCTGTCACATCCAGGCGATGAAACTGAATAAATGTATGTGGGGATGCCCAACTGGCAGGAGCCGAATCACTCTCTGATATGACCTAAACAGGTTCATATGAGGTGGCCATCCCTCTGAGAAAAGCCCGGAGCTCCTCCTAGGCTGACCAGAATGCTTCCACTACCCAGTGAGACAGATGCTGGTGAGACTGGGCTCTCTCTCTGTGAGAAAGGGTCCATGAGACATAAAGCTGACTGCTCTCTCTAAGCGCCCTAGTCCTGTTCAAATAGATGCGTAAAGCTTGAACTGGACAGAGCATATTTAGCCGCCTCTCGCTCGTCTGAGCAAATGGTGGAGTGTGAAAAGCAAGCAGCTGGAATGTGGGGCAGCTAGAAGAAGACTCACTAACTTTGGTCATAAAAGCAGTATTAAAGTGCAACATCACTTTTTCATAGCCAGGAGAAAAGTGCAAGCAGGATAAAAGCACAGACAAGACTTGTCACTTTTTGGCTGAGGTCAGAGCCAGTAACAGGATAGTTTTTAGCGAAAGCACCTTCAAGTCTGGACTGGCTTTCAGACTCGAGTGGACAGAAAAGCAAGCCAAGATTTTTTAAACTTTGAGTTTACTACTTTACCTACACACAAAACTATTTATATCGCTAGAAACAGCAAAGTCCATGCCGGTGTTATGGTCAAAACAGTTACCGTGTTAACTGGTCAGCCGACTGAGTCTGGTTGTCGTATGTTACGTGTCCTAACGAAAGTATATATTTTTTAGCTTTCATTAAAACATATCTCATGTCTCAAGTAATTATGACATTATGATAAGACAAAAACTGAACTGAGAGGCATTTGTTAGGACACTTTCAGTTGCGTTTGTCTGAAAGTCATCAGTTAACATGGGCACTCTTTTATTCGTAACACCAGAACGTCACTTCAGTGATATTGCTGATATTTAGAGGAGAATCTCTCTCCTTACACCGCTGTAGGATGAACGTCTACAAACATACAGGCAGCTTTATGTATTATTGATCGGTCTGGGTCGATAATGCTGCTGTTTGAGAAGTGAAGGGCAAGAAATTCCTCATCATCAGCATCGGTGAGTGCTAATTAGCAAACATTAGCTAGTTAGCGTAAGCTAGCAATAGTATCAGCTGTCAATTGTAGTGTTCAGGGGCAGTAATTTGAGTTAATGGCAGGAATATTTTGATTTATTCAACACTATAACTGATGTCAGGATGAGGAGATGTCCGATGTTTCCTGTCACAGGGGCCGCAGAGGGTCTAACTGCTGCACAAACGTCCTCTTCTCTGTTTTTTTTCTCGGATTAAATTCTGTAGAAGCAAAACTCGGGCTCGTCTCCACGCCGGTTAGTGTATCACATTAAACAACAACTGTATTTCATTTGAAAAATGTAAAAATGAAACAGATAAAAACATGTAGGGGGCCACTGAGACCAGTAACTTCTCAGAAGCAAACAGTGGTAGAGAGCCTTTCTTGCCCTCCAGGTGGGCGGTTCCATAAGAGTGTGACGTCACGTGAAAGCTATGAATTAGAGTGCCAGAATCCGATATTCGATTCCATGAGAACTTACTTGTCCTGGTCAGGCAGGTGGGGAGAGATGTGTTGTCAAAGCCCTGAACAGCACCTCTAGATACATGGAGAATGAGGTCCGTGAGGAATCATATTTCCTCCAAAAAAAGGCCAAACTCAAGAGAGCCCTTCTTTAGCAGAAGGCCCAGGTCCTGAAACAGCTCGGTCTAGGACGCTGTAAGCACGGTAACCACATTCAGATTATGGCTAGACTGTGTCGCTGACTTTTTCACCTTCTAGTACAAGGAGACAGTGAAGCGCTCCTCTGCAATGCTCCTTGCCTTAGAGGCTGCTGATACCCGCAAGCTACATGCAAATATTCTGATCGACATAGCGCTGCAGTGCTCGTATGATGCGGCATGCGTGAGCGACACCTGGCCATGCTTGACACCCATACTAGCAATGCAGAGGGGATGGGGTCCCTCCCTGAGAGGGTGAACCTGCAGGCAGCTGGCAAGGGTGGAACTCAACATCCATTCCCTTACTGCCCACTAGTGTGCACTCTGCCCGCTCCCTCATTGTCCATGACCTGAGTTTTTCACAACAAACTAAAACAAACTAAACAAGCTAAACAAACTTAGCCTGGGATTCCGCTCTGCAACAATGGCACAGAAAGGTTGTTGGGTACAATTAGTGATGACAACAATGTGTTGTGCTTCTCTTACCAACGCTCTTTTGTGGACACCAGCAGCAGCCAGGCAGTGCATGTTAATATGTTCAGAGGGAGGCCTGTCAGAGAAGTGTCAGCAATTTTTTGTTGGATACTTTTTAAATATTGCCAACTCTGATTTATTTCTCAAAGTTGCACACCACAGCTTTAATATTCTAATTAGTGAGCTTAAAAGTGAGTCCAGTTTTGTTTAAGTTGGACAGCGCCAGGACAGCTTTTTCCAGTATTTTTACCTCATTTGTGATTCTTTATCTATTTCATTGTTCTAGTGCACCATCATTCCAACTTCCCAAAGACAACCAAGCTCCTTGTATCCTGGTGGGTCCAGGAACAGGAATCGCCCCCTTCCGAAGTTTCTGGGAACAGAGACTGTATGACCTTGAACACAATGGTTGGTTTTGTCCTTATTTCGGAAATGTATTTATTACTGCCTAATAGGATTTGCAGTGGATTTTAACTACTATGCATGAACCTGTCAGAGATTTAGACTATCGCTCCAACAGCACCTTTCAGAGTAATGACGACTCTGCCTGTCGTCTTTAGGAATGGAGTTGTGCCCCATGATCCTGGTGTTTGGCTGTCGGCAGTCTGAGATGGATCACATCTACAAGGAGGAGACCATCCAGGCCAAGAACAAAGAGGTGTTCAAGGAGCTATACACGGCCTATTCCAGAGAACCCGGCAAACCAAAGGTACAAGTGCTAAACTGTCCATATCTCTGGATGAGTCAGCTTGTCATAAATCCTTGTGGAGCTGTGTGGGTTTGAAATAAAATCACTGAGTGAAGTAAGGGCTTTTTTTTTGTTTCAAAGAAAGCTTGTGAGTACTTTCACTTCAGTTGAAATGGTGTGTTTCTATTTGATGATTTTCTTTAGCTTTTCATTGTGGTGAAACAGCTTTTTATACTTTTTTAGCCCTCAGATTAAGATCAAATATTGATAATAACTGCATTTGCAAATTCTACATACTTTGACTTTACACTCTGTCAGTCAGTTGTCCCCTGACTGCATTTTTCATTGTCTCCTTTCCTACTTTCTCATAATTGACTTCTTCACACTCACGCATCATTCCTCCTCTGCCTCTCTGTAAGAAATACGTACAAGATGTTCTGCGCGAGCAGCTGTCAGAGGCAGTGTACCAGTGCCTGAGGGAGGAGGGGGGACACATCTATGTCTGCGGGGATGTTACAATGGCCGGAGATGTTCTCAAGACTGTCCAGCACATCATCAAACAGCAGGGCAGCATGACCCTGGAAGATGCTGGCTTCTTTATCAGCAAGCTTCGGGTAAGAGTGAGGAAAACATAGCAGTTTTCTGGTCAATGACTGATTCGCATACTTTTAACCCTGCCACACTGATAGTTACAATTGCTGTACCCCTGTTGTTAAACTTTGGACAGAATGAAATCCCCTGTATGAAGTGTACAAGTAGTAAAGAGCCAAGAAAGTTCTAAAGGCCTTTTTAATACTAAAAATATGAAAAAAAGATATCCAATTCAACATTTCCACCTTTTCATTTCTTTAACCACATGATGGTTTCCAGGATGAGAACCGCTACCATGAGGACATCTTTGGTGTCACCCTGCGCACATACGAGGTCACCAACCGACTTCGTTCGGAGTCCATTGCCTACATTGAAGAAAGCAAAAAGGATTCAGATGAGTAAGAGGTTACAAATTTTTCATACAGTGCTATTCCTTAAAGGTTCTCCCTTTTGAAACAGCTCACACATGAGCAGTGAAAACGCTGCACTGCACTAGTTTTGTTTAGAAAATAGTCACTGCCAGAGCGTAAATCAGTGTCAATGGACAAAGGTGCTTGATAGTTATTTTGTCTATGGATTATAAGGTTTCTTGTGTTCATTGTAAACATTTAGATTTTATTCAGATTAAATTTTCATTAGTTATATATATGGAGTTATATTCTCCAGTCCTTACTGATACCGAGTCTAGTGACATCATTTCATTCATTTTCTTACACCATGTCCAAACAGTGCAGGGAGTGTCGGCATTGTTTCCTTTATGATTGTCCTAAAAGCCTGCGAGCAACGCAGCATGAAGCAGGCCGACACTTCCCGTAGTTTTCACCCGGACGCCCTGTTTCTATTTAAATTTCTGTCGCTTGCTTAGACATGGACAAGGATCAAAGAACAAGGGAGAACATCAAGGCCCTGGGAGTGTCCGACAGGAACATTTTTCTTCACTTTTCTCACTCGACAGAGCTTGTTAGCTAGAGATAGTGATGAATTTATAATATTCATATCTGTGATTGAAACGTTGTACTATGACATGTTAACACGGGGGGGGCTCCCCTCGGCTCACTGCTGTCAAAGGCTAATCAATACAAAGCATCACACTTCTGTTTCTCCACCTTCAGAATATCAGAATGAATAGAATCGTACTGTTTACAGGGGGAATATATCTGAGGCATGTTAGAGCAAGCTGCTAGACTTTTTCTGGAGCCACAAGAGACATACAACTTTACACAATGTGATAGAGCTCCTCCAGAGCTATCCGAAACCTTTTGATGTGTATTTAGTATCCTTTAATGTCCACACAAGATTTAAGGGCAAACTTTCCACTAGTTGTATCATGCTGTGGGTAAAAACTACTTCACAGATTTGTGAGGTTGATAGTAGCAGTCATGGGAAGAGAGCCAAATCTCTCCTCTGCCTTCATATGTTTCATCTGTTTTTATCATTCGTACAACCTTCTGTATGTTCCCTGGTGTTTTGTTTGTTGTTGTGTGGAGTAATTTGAATGGCTACATACCTCAAATACGACTTCTTATGCCCCCATTAACCAGTTAGCAAGCTGTGGTTGCACTAGCAACAGGTGGCTTTAAGGCTAATGCACATTTGGAGGGCTGGAATTCATGGGGAATGGGGCAGTGTAAAGGACTGTATGTGGTAATATTTTAACACGAATGAAAAGGTCAAGGCAATGAAAATCAGAGAAGCCAAAGAAAACTGGAAAAGAGAAATCAAGATTAGGAAAACAGCATAACATTACTGATACAGAAGATGTTGACATATTAGTGTTGCTTCCCCTTTCCATACGATACTATGCCATGCTTCCACTTATTGGGGCACACTTACCTCCAGTCAACAGACGCTTTCTCCATATTGTCCAGTTGCTAGCATCCTTTCTATAAAA
The DNA here is from genome assembly GCF_963930695.1 of Labrus bergylta. Lineage (NCBI taxonomy): Eukaryota > Metazoa > Chordata > Actinopteri > Labriformes > Labridae > Labrus > Labrus bergylta. The sequence goes on from NC_089196.1 coordinate 19,198,516, forward strand.
GCATGTCCGGGAATATTGGTGCAGAGCTTCTAAAGGAGCACTTAACCTTCAACCTTTTAAATTGCGATGCTAACCATTTGCTACTTGGTTACCTGCTGTCTCAGAATTATGATTCATCTTTAATTATTTGTTTTTCAATGGCACCTCATTCTTTAAATAAAACCAGGAAACGGCAGATGAATTCCTTTTGTCATTGAAATGTAATCCTTTGTCCTATTTCATTGGCTCATTGTCAGTCTGTTTGTTTCTGACTGTATTGTGGGAGTCATGGTAAAGTGTGGTGGTGTATACACACAACACTGAACAATGATTCACTTTTCCTCACCTTCAACACTCCTGAACTGTGTGGGATGCTTAAGATCTACGATGTGTTCAGTAATGTATTCATTGATGCTTTTTATCACTCAAATTTCCCAGCTGTTAGCTTGTATTTAAGGAATGAAAAAAAAAACAGTTTTGGCTCAGCCCATTGAGATTTATCCAAGCCGCTAAGATTACCAGAGCGGCTTTATCTCAAAGAAACGTTTGTATAAATCCAAATCCAATCTGCAACCTGTAGTTGTTGGTGTTTACTTATGTGTTATCTTTCCCCTACTTTGACATGAAAACAGAGTTGGTTTCCACGGAAACCTGTGGATGAAGGCCCATAAACTAAGAGGATTAGAGCGAAAGCGAGTGGCTCTGTTCCATTTCTGTTGTTTTTTTCCGCCATTATTTGCGCATATTCAAGATATGACACTTCATATAGCCCTCGTCATGAGAGCAAAACAAGGACCCTACATAGCCACTGCGGCTCATTAAGCACCAACATAATGCATCACAGACGATGGTTCCTGTGTGGATTGTCACTTGAATTTCACATTTGGCTATCAAAGCCCCTGTTCGCTGGATGAGTAATGACTGTAACATGTCTATTTCTATGTCTCTGTTTTCCTGTCTGTCTGTGTTTCTCTCCTTCTCTCTCAGGGTTTTCTGCTCATAATGAAATAGGGGCTTTCTGACGGAAACCAGTCCAGAAGACACAGCAACGCTGGTTGAAGAATACTGTGCCAATTTTTGTACTTTAAAAATGGGTTCCTTTCTTTTTTTATACCAATTCAATGTTTCTGTTGGGCTCTGCGGTTTTGCCTGTAGCAAGCTAAAATGTTCTGTTCTCCGAGACTCTGTTGTTTTTTTTTTGTTTTTTTTTTGCTTGTTGATGATACTTCCAAAAATGATAAATTGATCATTTGATTCATAATGTGTGCACCTAGTGTAATGACCTGCCTCATTGTGAATGCATGACCAAGACAAAAATATACTCAAGAAATATGATGTACTCTGTGTTATTGTTACAGTTCAAAGGCTTTTATTGAGGTTTTACACTCACAAGGAAGCATCAGGCATTGCTAACAAATTCACAGACATTTCTGAAGTATGACACAAGTCAACTTTGTGTTCTAGAAAAGAAGAAAACTGTTGATGTTTTTTTAAATCAGAGGCTGTTGTTTCAAGGGAAGTTAAAAAGGGAGAGGTATGTATATGATGTACAGGCATGCAGATAGAAAAGAAAAAAACTGAGTGACAGATTTTTTTGCAAACAAATTTAGCATGTTGATAGCTCATCCTGAATTATGAAAACAGCTATTCTGTCAAAGCCACAACCAACAGGTTATCTAGCTCTTCATTGGCAATCCATCAGAATGCATCAGCCTCTGTGTCAGATCTGTTTCTAGTGGCCTGTCCATTCTCTCATAACATCATAATGTTTTTTTTTTTTTCCAGCTGGTGCTCCTCCAACCCAAGGCAGCTGTGTAGAAATGTGCAGGACAGCCCACAGCCAGTCATTACATATTAAAATACATTCTAATTGCTAATGAATATACACTTCTTTAACTCATTCAGGTCTCTCAGATTTTAAAATATTTAAGTATTTATTTCACATACATTAAAGAAAATGGTGCCGTAAGTGTAAAATTAAACAATTAAAAATCTGATCCGTTTTATTTTAATTTTATGCTGTGGGACTATTCTCATAAGCTGTGCATACACCGTACGATTTCAGGCCGATTTAGACCCGTTATTCGAGTCATATGGCTGATTTTGAAGTCTGGCCGAATTCCAGCCCGATCGCACGTTGTTAGTCGCGCTGCGTACACCGATGCTCGATGGCCGATCACCATTCTGGCATGTTAGAAATTTAGTATTTGGCATCTCGGCATCTAACCGAGAACTCATTCAAAAATCCCAGTTAGACTTTGAGACGAGGAAACAGGACGTGCTAAAATGCTAATGAATTTCTGGGTTTTAGGACTCGTTACTATTAGTACTATCGTTCTATTGATACCACAGTAATGTCTGTATGGGAAATATAAGCTTATGGTCTGATCGTCACTTTTCCATCTCTTTTTGTTTATGTGAGGGGTTAAATTGTTGAAATGGTGAAATGTTGCATTATCTTTTAGTCATTGCTAAAACCCACAAAATGATCCAGGATTTAGAGTTTGAACAACAAAATTCACGACCGTTTTATTCGTTTTCACTGCATTTCTTTGCTGCATACTAATGCTCAGCTGCAAAAGCTGCTCAAAGCTTTACATACAAACTGTGGGCGATTCTAACAATATCTCCTTATTGGTGCTGCCAAATATTAACAGTTGTAAAGGCTAGCTGTCTTACTCATCTTTCTGGGTTATTGAGGTATAGCTTGTTATTAAGTGTTTCGTATCGGGCTGAGGTCATATTCCTTATGTTATACCTTATTGAACTCTGGCACCATTTCCAATTTTTATGCAAGGCTAGGCTAACAACACCTGGTTAAAAAGTATTGGGTTGTAGTGTAACTTTAATCATCTTACTCTCATCAAGAAAACTTTCAAGCGGTATTTTTTCCCAAAAGATAAAACAAGACCTTAAAAATATAGAATCTCTGTAAGAATTAAAATGAATGAATACACCTACTAGCATCGTCTGCATCATAACTCCTCTGCCTCTTGCCTTACATTAACTCTCTGCCTCTGCCTACACAAAGCACATCCATTCTCTCGTACGTTTCTCTGCATGATTATGTGTGCGAACCCTGCAGCTCATGCGCCACCCTTTCACTGTGACCTGACACCTGCTCAGTAGCATCAGCATGCATGTGCGTGCGTGCGCGTGTGTGTGTGTGTGTGTGTGCGTGCGTTTGTGTGTGGTCATAAATGTCCGCATGTCTATACGAGTGGGTGTAAAACACGCATGTGCTCAGGTGTATGTTTTTACATGTTGATTCTGCTCTTTCTCTGTCAAATTGGTCCTATTCTGATGAAATTTGTTGCTTTAAGGGTCACACAAGGCTGCAACTTTAATGTTATGGGTTGCTTTTATTTCTGTGACAGGAAACTGCACATTTTGGCTGAAATGTTAATGTTCAGTTGTATTGTATTGTTATGTTGCAGGAAAGTTTTTCATTCAGGGATAAGGCGATCACACTACTGCTGCTGTGGTCATTCGCTGCTTTCCAATAAGTCAGGGTTGTAATTTGAATTTACAGTGCAGGGGGGCCATGTCGTTTATTGATCACACTCTGCAGTAACTGCAGTAAGCTTGTTTTCTTCTCGGCTTCTGGGTCTTGTTTGTTACCTTCTTTTTCTTTCTAATTAAAGATAACTGTCAGCATGATCAACAGATTTCAATGTGATTTTCAAATGTCCCTAAAAGCTGCCGAAAATGTTTGTTCCCCCCCCCCTCCCCCCCCCCCCACATGACAACTGTTTTTACTGCCGGGGAAAATGGGTGATTCTCATTGTCCCCACCGTTGTTCATTCTATATGAATGTCTCCTCTGTATCATTTTTTAACAGATTTAGTTGAATTGGAATGAGAGTGTCAATTAAATGTCAGTGGTGTAAAATGTGCAACAAAACCAATTGATACAATAAATAGCTTCTATATACAGCTTCTATATAAATATATATATATATATTCAAATGAAAAGTATTACATATAAAGAGTACCACCCCGATCTTTTCTAAGAATGTATTTTGATTATTTAAAGGAGCGCTATGAATCTGCTTGATTTAAAAAGAACAAAAGGCATATTCTAAAGTGTCTCTCATTTCCTTTCAGTATGGGGATAAAGCAGCAGCAGCAGTAAATAAATGCATGGTGGTGATCTTCTGTCTTCTGTTCATATTTATAAAGCTTTGTCTATTTACCAGCACTGTGTCACTCAGTCAGACTGTATTTGTGAGGTTTTCAAGCCTTCCTCACTGGGGCTCCGGATGGCAACAAAAAAAAAAAAAAGAAGAAAAAACACTTTCAAGGGGGTTTCATTTTCTGTGTTTGCATATCGCTGCTGCTATGAACAACTCTGATCCAATCAGCCTCTGCTATAATGACCTTTGTTGTGTACAAATAAAGAGAAACATTTACAGAATATGTCAACACATTTGCTTGGTTTGTTTTTGTTGTTTATATGAGATAGATGCAGGACTGGAAAGGTTTATTCCTGCAGTGGGACTTCCTTAAGACCAACATGTTTTAGTTTGAAGGTCAGATTAAGATGTTGATAAAGTGCTTTGCAACAAACAAGCCCTTTACTTCCTCTCCTTTTTTCTGCCTCTGTATGTGCATGTCTACACTCATAATACAGTGCGGCCTCTCAGCACCATGGCAACGTGTCAACAAAACAAGCCATCCAAACTTTACTGTGGAACTCTGATTGGTGACTGGCTGTCACACACAAGCAGTGTCCTTGCTGATAAGCTCAAAGAGTTTGACCCTCCTGTTGAGCAAGCTAGGTTGCATGAACACACTGAAGTCATAAGAATCACTTGCTGGTTGAAAGCACCAGCAGTGATTTCACCAGCTCTAAAATCTTTAAACACGACACACACACAGACTAAAAACAACCCAGCAGAATTTCAAAGGTGATATTTATTTTTTTATTTTTACCTTTATTGCGTAAAGGAAGCAAAATATATCTTTCAGAGCATCAATAGCACCATTACTCAGAGCTGAAGTAAGTCATGGTTCACGGGAAGGAGTCGGCCAAGGAGACGCTGCTGCCTCCTGTGCTGGAAGATGATGACGCAGAAATACAAACTGAGAAGCTGCAGTTGTGGGAGGTAGGAAGCTGAGCCATCCAGCCAAGTCTGCAAACTCTTAAGCAAGAGAAGTGTCAACAAGCAGGTAGGGATGTGGGTTTTTATGAAGTTAAATAGGTCACAGGAGATGGCTTTTTTTGTAGGAATTGAAAGCTGGCTGTACACTTGCAAAAGTTCATGAGGCTTTAGAAATGAAGGACTTAAAAATAACACCAGCTCTTAGCAAGTCTGAGCACTTTTCCTTGCCCAGGGCAAGGAAATACAGTCTGGAGACCCGTTATTTCTTTTTTATGGATTTTTTTTCTTGACCTCTGTGCTCTGCAGGAATTAATTAAACAGAGGGGACTCAGAGGCTCGCCCTGACAGTCTGTTTTAATTGCACTTTTATGTGGTCTAACCATGGGGCTGCATGAGGTATACTTACAGAGAGAAATACAGTGTAAGCAGTGTACTGACAAAAACATTATTTCAATACAAAAAAGTGCTCCAGACCAGTGGTTCTTAACTCATCTAACCTCATGACCCACCACCAACTACTTCATGAAAAATCGCAACCCAACTTTCTGATATCTTTCAGTTTGCAGATTGGACCTCAGACAGTACAAAACAATGTGTACTGAAATGTGAAATGTGATCCTGTTTAGAGCACTGGTTATCTGGATTTTGTTATCTTTAAAATGTAGGATAAGGCTGATTCAGTCAAATATTCATTAAGAAACAGGAAAAACCTGGTTGGATAATAAGATCAAGTACCAAATAGGACTTATAGGAACCATAGGATTCAAATAATTTTGATCCAGATTAAAAAACAATTTACAACTTGACCTGAAGATAACAATATGTATATACATATCATGGCTGCATGATACATGTAGACAAATATGATATAGGCCCAGAAATGTAGGGAGGGAAAGACAGTTCAAAAGTTGAAAGGGAGGTAGACAGAAGAAGTGGGAGAGAAAGGATGAAGTAAAAAAAAACAAAAAAAACTTGAAGGACAAAAGAATGCAAGCTTAAAGACACAACTTAAAATGGTTCCTCCGCATTGTAGGATTCAGTTGTCCTAAGTGTAGGTATCAGTTTTATTCTCCTGGCAGCAACTTCATCTAATCTCTTCATTCAGGCTGCCAGCAGCAGCAGCAGCAGCAGCAGAGGAGTCACAATGTCTTATTGTGTCATTCTCCTCCCAGCAAAGAGTGAGCCGGACAGAGGTTGGCGTGCGTGGGCTAAAGGACCAGCGTTTGAGCCCTGATGGGAACGTGCTGGATGGGGGTGAAAGAGAGTGTGAGGTGGAGGAGGAGAATGAAGAGGAGCGTGTGATCTCTGATGAGGACTACGACACAGATTTGGAGAGCGAAGGTAATGAGAAAGTTGATTTTGGATGGAAAAAAAGGAGATTAGTAGTCGGAAAAGTTTTTAAATCTTTTTAAGAAAAAGGGCATGAGTGGAAACACGCAGAGAGCTGAGTAAATGATTGAAATCAACCATCCCATCCTTCTATTTTTGGTCTAAAGCACAATGTTGGTGCTCAGCTTTATTATGAAGTTGAGTTTTAAGGTTAATTTGATTTTTTTAGGTTATTCTTGTATATAAATGATATGCATAGCCATAGCTTATGAGAACAAATATTTTGGAAAAATGAGACCAGAATCCAAAAGTAGACTCGACAAAAATAAACACACTATCCTGAGGGTTTATTCCAAATCCATCCACGCACAAAATATTTCATCATTTTCAACATACATTTAATTTAGTTATTATTTTCGCATCATAATAAGGACTATACAAAAGAAATGTCATTCTTTCTCTTCTTCTCCTAGATCACACAACCTGAGTTACTTCTGGATTCATTTAAACCTGCCATCCCAAAAAAACAAAATAAACTAAAGTAATTACTTACTCTCAAATGAGCAACCAAAGACCTCTGAGTTGTTTTTAAATTTGCTTTAAATTCAGTTCAATTATTATCCTTTATTCAGATATATGTTGAGAATTTGATGTAGAGCACTAAAAAGCCCTGTTCTCCAATCTTAAGATTTCCCCTTCTGACTCTTCATTTTTCAATCTCTATATCATCTCAGAAAAAACAAAAAACAAAACAGAAACTCCTCCACACGCCTGCCCACACATGCGGCGCCCCGTTCTGCATCTTAATGATCTCATCTCAGTCTTTGTGTCAGGCTGAAGTGGAAACCATCTGCTATGAATGAGCTCCCCTGAGAGGACCAAATCTCACATGAGGGACTTTTCAATATCACACTGAAAGGGTCCTCCTCCGGGGGGAAGAGTTCCACATTTCTGCTTTCTCAAAGAGGTATTAATAACGAACAATTCAGACAGACAGTGCAGCTAGTGTTTTTTATCTGTTCTGCAGATAAGGAGGAGGGATATGACCCCACGGGGCAGACAACCTACATGGAGGCGTGTGAAGCTTTACAGGTGCCGCCTGTCTCGTCCTTCCTGCAGCACATGCAGAAGAGCGAGCTGAACATGGCGCACAGTGGACTGGGGCCTCAGGTACTTACATTTCAATTTAGGGAATGTATTAAAATACAGCAAATGGGGGGCGGGGGATATATGTGGGTTCATATAAGTTGTCTTTCTGCTAAAGATAAGGTAGTCTCAAACTGTGGGAGGAACCAGGCAATGTCTTTACACAATGTCTAAACATAAATGTATATCTTTTTTGAAAGTATGTTTTATGAAAACAATGTCACAGTGGATCGGGGTCATGAGTGATGTTGAAATGAAATTTGGAGCTTCAAAATGATATCTACTACAGGAAAAGTTGGCGACCATAACAGAGCCAAAAGAAATGTAGAATTTGGTCTTAAATTAAGATAGATGTTCGCAAACAAATCCTCAAATGAATAAAGATGAGACTCTGGTGACAATATGTCAATATTTTGTTCAGAATTTGTTGCTGTTGTCCAAAAGTGGCCAAGAGAAATCAATTATTTTTTGGTATTAAGTGTTTTGTTTTTTTAATATAAATTAATGAAGGGTTCAGAGAAAATATTAGCCATACTTTGAAAGATCCTTCATAAGAATAAAGCAAGACCATCAGCCCCCTACCGCACATGCAAAATGTTCATACAGGTCCAGAGACTGTATTTTGTCTTAAGTTTGTTATCAATTGTCTTTTCCTCACATGAGGTTCACAAATGAACTTGAGATGAACCTTCCTTCTTGTACAAGACGTACAGATGTTTGAACTGCTTTGTCTGTGTGACGCCATATCAGATCAGTGCAGACGTCTGATCAATGACTTACTCATTAATTCAAAGTCACATCCTCCTCCGTGGGGGAGGGTTAGCAACATGACAAAGTCTGTTGCAAACTAGAAAGCAGCTGAGATTCAAGGAGTTTTCGGGGAAATAGATCATGCAGTTACACATCTCTGCGGTGCACTTTACATACACATAAATGCAAAAGTACGAACATAGTGAGAGTCCTCCATATTTGATTAAAAAAAGAGGCTGCTTGTAGTGATTTATACTTGCAGAGAGCTCATTATGCAGATCTGAATGTTAATGAATGTCTTAGGAACAATTTCATCTTTGGTTCTAAATGATGGCAAATACTCATAAACTGTTACCCCATATACACTTTGTAGCCTCAGACATAATCTTAATAAAACCAACCAATACTTAAACATACACAGACTTTATTTTACATTTATTAACTGATCGTCTTTCAAATGTACTTTCAAATGTACAACACAATTTCTTTCTTTTAACAATACTTCACTTTAAATTTAGCCCCCAAGTCAATCCGTTGCTTAGCAAGCCATTTCAGCTTCAGAATTTAAATTTCTTCACCTGCCAATCCCAGAGAGAAGAATTAAAGGAACTATGTTTAGCTGCTTGTAATGTCTTTGACATTGAAAGGTTTCCCAAATCATACAGAAGCATGGTCTGCATGCATCAAAACACCTTTCATGTGCCTTTTTCTGATCTACCTCTTTTAAAGATCACGTTAACATAAGGCTTTGTGCCCTCAACTTTCTCATTAGTTGTCCTAGAAACGATCATTTTCATGTTCTGCGTGCTTCATTTCTGACCCACGCCTCCACACAGCTGCCTTCTGTTTCATTTGTCTCACACAGGTTTAATATTCCCCTCTCTCTCTCTTTCTGCCCACCTGCATCACTAAATGAACTCTTTTAACTGAAATACAGATAAGAAAATATACCGCAGTGAACAAACAGAAGAATTTCACTTTTGTGTGTGTGTGTGTGTGTGTGTGTGTGTGTGTGTTTACAGGGCACCAAAGCTCTGGCGGTTCCCTTGGTAACCAACACTTCAGTACTGAGGCTGAACCTGCGAGATAATTGGATGGAAGGAATAGGCGGAGCTGCTATAGCCGAGATGTTAAAGGAAAATTGTTACATTACAGGTGGTTTCACTGGACACTTAAGCATGCACATACTCCCCCCCCCCACTCACTCTGTTTCACCTTTTTTTCTAGCAGTAGTGCCACCCCCACTCCCACTCTTATGCAACTCTCACCCCAATTATATGTCACAGCACACGATTTAACATCTGGGGTGCCTGTTCAGTATGAGTTCAATGTCAGTCCCATGTACAGTTCAGGAACCTATCGATGGAGAATAACTCCTGTGAGTCATACAGGCTCTTTGGGTTTTGGTGTTATATTTAACATCCATTATCTTACACCGCTATTCACATTTCTGGGGTAATCCTCTTTTATGAATCTATATGGTATGACAAATGGGTTGCAAATGTATGTCTTGCTGATGCTAGGAGACGTGAGCTAACACAGAATTTTAAATGAGAACTATTCTCTGTTTTTAGATGACAAATTCAATCACACATCTGGAAATCATTCTCAAACACTACATATATTTTTCTTTGTGACACATTTTTAATTTTCTAAGATTAGCAAGACATATACATCGATACAAAAATGGAAAAAGAAACCAGTTGCAAAAAATATAGAAACACAAGATGTGCGTTTAAAGAACAGAAACCAACTCTAGAAATTACATTTTACAAAGAAATAAAAGCACCACCATGTTGAGGCTACTGTTTGATTTTGAATAAAATCCAAACAAAAATCTCTCAGCTTTGGCAAGACTTCACTCTTTGCACACGTTTAGCTTCTGCGTTTGATGCCACATTTGATGCCAGTTTTTAAAACCAAATCTGTGCATATATAGCTTGTAAGTTCATATCCGAAAACATATTGAAATGAAGAAAACAGTCCTCAAACCCATGACAAGGCCTTCATACTCTCTGAGAGCTGCTCAGAACTTAGGCAATGCAAGAATTCTCATGCCTACAGTTTTGTAGATGGACCAACACATAGAATATGTCTGTAACATTGTCAAATGTTGTTAAAAATGTTTCACAACGTTACGAACATATTCTAACAAAAGTTTAGTAATAAAATCTACTTTCTGGAGTATAGAAAAAATATATTTATGACACTAAGAACCCACATTGACTTTTGGTTTCACATGGGACCCAAACCCTGGTCTTGGAGTTAGTATCTTTGTTTGATCGATCCATCCTCTAGATTGAACCACTGCCTGTGGCTTTTCTTACAACAGATTACTGTATAAAATCATTTTATGGTTTTTAGGCTGTTGAATTTGTGATGTTCTTTTGTGTTATTAGTGTTGGGTTTGAACGGCTGCGCTTTACGTTATATGCCTTATCCACTTCCAGAGAGAGTGGGGGTCCCCAGTCGCAGACACCCTTACTGATTTATCCCCTGGTTATATTAATAAAAGTAATGTTTCAGTAATATTTACAGACTTTATAAACAGATGATTTATTTTAAAAAACATACAGAGGCGATAATTATAGAAATTCTTTATCGTTCATGAACCTAGTATCCTCACAGATCATACCTCTTTTGAACTGCTCCAATTTGAAGTTTTGCTCCGGTTTACTCTCCTCCCAAAGGGCATTACTTCAAAAAGGAGGAGATGATGTCAAAGAACCATGACTTAAAAAACTCCGAGCCTTTTGATGAAACCTAACTCAAAACTAATGAAAGGGAAAGGTGAAGTGGTCAAAAGTTTTGGATATGATCACCCCTTTTTTTTGTAAAAAGTAAGCCAATCAGCAAACACTCAACAAATGTTACCAAATGTTAACATTTTGTGGATAAAACTCTGTCCTCCCTCCCTTTAAATGAATTTGTGAATGAATCAGCTTTTCTGTCGTCATTTCGTTGTTTTTTAATCTGCCTTTTTTTTGTTCACTTGTGTGTCAACCTCAGAATTGGACCTTTCTGACAACAAACTTGGGGATTATGGGGCAAGAGCCATTGCTGTTATGCTGAAAGAGAACAGCACCCTCATGAGCCTTAATCTATCAGGAAACCATGTCACAGACCGGTCCGCTGAACACCTTGGTCCAGCACTGATCACCAACATAAAGCTGCAGCACCTCGACCTCAGCTACAACGCTCTGGGAGATCATGCAGGTAAGACAGAAAACATTTAACCATAGAACTCATTTATACCTGACCTCTGGAAAGCCTGTGCATGTTTGAGGACCCAGTATTCATTTGAAATTAATATTCATTTTTTAGTACCTTCTCGTGACTTTTGGAGCAAAATCTATATTTGGAATCCTTCAGGTATGAATCACAGAGGACTTATTTATTACCACTCCGCTGCATATGTCAGCCACATTAACTGAGCTTGACTCAGAAGTTTGGATACGCCCTCCGCACAATACAAATTAAAGTAAATAAATGAACCAATTACTATGAAGGGGCAGACAGATTTAATGCCGTGCAGGTATCTACTGTTATAGATTTGTCAAAACCATCGCCATAAAACCACCAGTAGTTTTCCATATAGTACAGCCTTATCTCTGAGCAGTCACAGGACAGCAGACAGCAGCAGACTGTGGCATTCAAAGGTCAAGAAGATATCCCCTTCATTAAAACCTCTTTCAATTATGCTGGGGATGAGCTCTGTGACAGACAACCTATGGGAGGACAGCAGACCAGGATGCACTGAGCATCTGATGTAGGTAATTGAAAATAAATCTGTCTGTAGGAAAGGGGGCACCGCAATGTCTTATTGATGTTTGTGCGTCTCTGATCCCTCCCCACATATTCATTTCTATTTCCTCCTCTGCTGACATATCGAAGAACATCCTCATTTGGTTTGAGTGCGCACTTCCATACAGTGGGTCCCGCAGAGAAAGTACACCAATCTCACACTCTGACATCCAATGCTATGGTGATATTGCTTTTTCAACCGAGCACAGTGAGAGCTTTTTTTTTTTCTGTGATTATGAACCACTGAGAGCCATGCACTTTCTTATCATTGAAATAAAGTGGTGAGATAATAACAAGGAGCTCTCTATTTGTGATCTCTACGTCAGCCCTTACTCACTGGTGCTTTTAGGCTATGAAACACACAATCCCACCATCTCAGAGGAGATAAGATACACACAGAGAGTGTAGAATCGAGTGTTTGATTTTAATAAGTACTTGTAAAATATCTGAAATTGATCTGTCATTTGATATGTCTTTCCTGCTGCACCAGTCTGGATGCCAAACAGTTGTCACAAGCTCCTATGACTGACACTGACCAACTAGTTGTTATAATTAACTAAGGTTATTAGACATTGTCTTGAATTATTACCTAATGGAACTTTTCATTTGTCATAATGCCTTAACCCTCGTTTCGTTTCTCATCAAAAGGGCAAATCCTGGGAGACTGTCTGTCAGAAAACACCGGATTAAGATCATTAAGTCTGGCCTGGAACTGCATTCGAGGAAGAGGAGCTGTGCTGCTGGCCAATGGCCTTGGGGTAATACACCTGAAAAATCAGTGTTTGAAGACTGATTTTAGATTTTGAACACCAACAATACAGAATAACATTGACTTTGATAACGTGGATGCTGAGAGCAGTATGGTTTGTTTAGCTTATATCAGATGAAACCATCAAAATAAGTTGTTCTGAGACCAGTTAAAGATTCGATAAAAGCCTCTAATAAAGCCTAAAATGTGGTGTTGGTTATTGATGAGGTTTCAAGTCAATGTATCAAACCTGTACCATAACCAAAAAGCTGTTTGCAGATTGATAACTGTGTGGAACAGTAATAAATACGAGCACCATGGTGCTAGCAGAGACAGTGTTGTTACTTAAAGCTAGTGAAGTTTCAGCTATACATTTTCTAACAATATTGTTTTGATCATATCAGAGGAGTACTCATAAATTGGCTGACCCTCAAACCTAGGTATCAGAATCAGAATTGCATTTGCAGTTTACGTTAGAGCAGATAAAAACGTTGATTCCACCATTTCTAACACATTTATTTGTGTGTTTGAGGTTTTGTCAGTGATTTACAAAAAAGTATCACCCTCCGAACTCTTTTCATCAGTGGTACGTTCTTACGAGCCCTGCACATCTTTGACATGTGGAGACATATGAAGTTAGACAGGCCCGTCCCATGCCTAGTCATTAAGCAATTAGCCACTGCTGTCTCAAGAGTCAATTTGGTATATTGAAATTCATAATGAATCATTAGGTCTACCTGTGACCAGGATTAATAAGAAAGTTAGCTGACTAAAAACAGGATAGAGAATTCTGCTGATAATATTCCAAATTTCTTTAATTTTTTAAATTTTTTATTATTGCAAGATAAGAGACTTACGATACAACACAAGAGACAATTACAGTGAGCACAGGCCAGAAAAGGGGTAAATTCATGTTTTACTTGTATGTGTGTGTGTGCGTGTGTGCGTGTGTAATTAAGTGTTTAATAGACCTTCTGGTGAGGGAGGGGTATGAAGATTTTGGATGGAAAGTCAGAGTGGGAAGACGGAGAAAAACAAATACAAAGTCACTAAAAAAGTAATAATAATAATAATAATAATTATAAATAGCAATGATAACAATATTCATCCAGAATTCATCCACTGCCATTATTGCCGCCATCATCATCCCCACCATCAACAACAAATTAGCGTTTTTATGATGTCAATGGAGACAGACATTTCTAAACAAAACATGATTCAGTTATGCAGGTTGATAGAGAGGAGAGCTGTATATGAAAAACAGGCTAACTTGTTTATCCTGCTTTGTGAACCAGCCCTCTGGTCAAGTGTTCATTAAGAAACTCCCAGCAGGAGAGACAGTGTAGAAGCAGCCTTCCTTAATGACCAAACTGGTCAAGAGGACCCTGATCAGTAAGCTGCATTGACAGCTTTGATTGATTCAGGTCCTGAGAGGCTTATTATTCCAGAATCTCTAGCTCTCTCACTTTAAATCAAGTCGAGCCTTTGGACTCTGGTTAATCTTTTTAGTGAACTTGTTGAATGTCCTTGTTATTGCATATGAAATCATTTTTCTTTCTTTTTTTTTGTAGGGAAACATTTTCCTTAGAAGCGTGGATCTGTCGTTTAATGGGTTCGGTAAAGAAGGAGCCGTTGCTTTAGGACAGGCTCTGAAAGAAAACAGTGTTTTAGAGGAGCTGAATGTGAGGTATGGACCTGTTATCTGTGTCTGATTATCCTACAGTAAGTGAGTTTAAAAAGGGGCTAAAGTAACAACTCTGGTTGAGATGATTCTTTTAGATCACAATGAGTGTAAATCACGTTATTTGTTAAATCCTGTTTGGGTCTTAATGTGAGACAAAGCTTACCTAAACTTGTTTTTATTTGACTTCTTGTGGCCATATTGCTTCACCAGGTTTTTTTATTTTTCTAATAAATCTTATAAAAAAAAAAAAAAAAATCTTGAACTGCCTCTTCTTTAGTTCTCAAGCAAAACAAAGCTTTCTTCACAATTCATATACATGTGAGCAACACTGATGAAAAGTGCTTTTAAAAGATAACACTTTATGATTACTTTTCTCACACGCCAACCCACTTCTTCTCCTGTTTTTCTCTCAACAGTAACAACCGAATACCCCCTGAAGGAGCTATGCGACTAGCCATGGGCCTCAAAGCAAACAAGACAATCAAATCCCTGAATGTAAGCTTCCGAGAGAGATGGCTTGGAGCTTTTAAAGCAACGGGGGGGCATCAGCAAATAAAACAAGATGAATAAATGGATCATTGTTCTGAGTTCTAATGTGGACTTCAAGCAGAGTTCAGAGACTTTATTTTATCCTGATACAAGTTCGTGTTAGAAAAGACATTATCGATAAAAGTTGCGCTGAAATTACGTTACAGCCTGAGAACCTGATGTTTACTCTTGAATTGAAATTCTGTTTGGGTGTTCTGCTAAACAACTCTCTGTGAACAACTCAATTTGGTGAAGTAACAATTTAATTTCTTTATCAATTGCATAAAAGATTCAAAAGTTCAAAGACAGAACAAAATCTGTATCAAGGCAATTGAATTGTGAAGTTGTCACCTGTTTTTTTTTGTTTTTCCACTGCATTAAACCTGATTGATATTAGCTATAGGCCTATTACATCAATGAGAAGATGTACCATAAGTGGCCGGGACTTGCTAAATTCCATCTAAAACTGCTTTTCAAGATTTAAAGGAATAGCTCAACATTTTTGGGCAGGAGAATTACTTAGAATCCTCGACTAATAACAACCTACGGTCCATAAGAAGCTGCCGCTAGCGTGCAGTTAGCTTAGCCTAGCATAGCAAGGGGAAAGAGCCTTTCTCTGTTGAAACAGCTATGAAATCTGTCTGGCTGCACTCTGAAAAACAAAAACTGTTATAAAGAAAAGACAAATCAAATTATTTTTTACATTTTCACAAAAAAAAAAAAAAAAAAAAAAAGAATTAGAAATAAAAGGAAGGTACTTCAGCCAAAAGTTGACCACAGTATTCCTGAGAGCACTTCAAGTAAAGGGGATACAATCTGTTTGCTTGCTAACATGCTAACATTGAGGTGCTTTGGGGAGAAGTGATTACCACTGAACAGAGCCAGGCTCTTATACCCTCTGTCACTGTTCTCTGTGATAAGCTATGCCAAGATGCTGCTAGCTGTGGACTTGTACAGAAAAGTGTAAGAGTGAAATTTAATTTCTCATAAGTTTTTGCAGAAAATGCCAGAACATTCACATTGAATCATAAGCATAATGACAGAGACACTTGTGCCAATACTATTATCAAAGTGTTGTTGTGTTTTTCTTTGTTTGCCAGATGGGTAGGAACCCAATCCAGAGTGCTGGGTGCTATGGGATCCTCAAGTCTGTACAGGAAAACCCAGATTCAGCCATGGAGACACTAGACTTTTGGGTAAGTCACACATATTACACATGAATACGACTTTTTGCAGATCCTCCCCCTCCAACCTATTCACTTGCTCTTCTGTGTATCTTTTTCTCAAGGACATCACAGTGAACCAGGATTTTGAAGACTTGTATGCTGCGGTGAAAGAAATATTTCCTTCGCTTACAGTAAATCATGGGGAGAAATTTGGCACATTCAGAAAAGCAAAAGCCTGAAACGTGTTTTTAAGTTGTGTGCAAAAAGAAGAGTAAATGATGGAAATGCTAGGAAAGATGCAAATAGTCTTGTCAAAGCCCCGTGGACATTTCTAACGATAGATGAATGAAAGGAGTGATGTGATGGGATGCGAGGATGTAACTACAAAAAGAAGTAATTTTGGTAAAATGAGCCATTAGAGAATATTCCTGCGTGAAATGGTTTTATATCAAATAAATCTTGTTAAATACCCAATCAAGTGAAAATTAAGATGATTCAGAAGTGCTTTGTTCATTTACCAAAAGAAATAGCATATACACCACGTGTGCAGGCTTAAATATGGTGTTGATAAAGCCATTTAGCGCAGGCACAAGACAGGTATTCTTTTTAGGTATGATCTGATTTGATGTTATATAATGCCAGTGGGTAGAATGATAGAGAGGATCAGAGAGCAGCGCATTGTGTATGAAAAGAAGTGAAAGTGGGTTGCACAAAAAGGATTTAAGTACTGCATGACTCGTCTAATAGAGCGACCAGCTTTGAAAGAACAGTCCACTATTAGATAAGAGACCTGTTTACTGCAGCAGGACAACTCAAACAGTGTTACTGATACAGTAAGCTGTCATTTGGAGACGTGTCCTTCCCACACAGACTCACAATAAAATCATTGTATCAATAGTAAAATTGTATTCAACAAATGAAATGTGCCTGTGTGTTTGTTAGATTGTATATAGTTTGGCTTGTTTGGCTTTTAATCTTTAAATGTAGGCATTGAAAGTGTAGCAAAACATTTATGAAAAGAAGGTTTATGAAAATGTTGACGTACATGATTTTCTTTTTCTTTATATACTTTTTGAAAACTTCATTGCTCATAGGAAGGAAACTTTATCTTTTCTCCTTTGCAAGGAAATCCTTGAAGATTTTTAGGCCTACCTAAGTATTTTAGTTTTTGCAAGGGGGTCTCCATATGAGTAATATTTTGCTTCTAAATAATAATTTGTTAATACATTAAATGTATGAATATAATATAATTTGGTCTGTGTAACTTCAATTTTGATTAGGCTACACGTAAAATGCTTTCGTCATTATTACAGGTATGTTTCTTTATTATTATTATTATTGTGCTAATTATTATTGATACATTTTACTTTTAATGTCAGAAGTTATATTTTTTAATTACTAGGCTACACTAAAGTAAAGTGCATAAATGATGTATTGTTTCGTGGTGGATCTTAAAGTTTGGATGATTACCGAAAGTCACAATCAACTTATCAGGTCTGATCGATTGTGCTCATTGATCACTACGTGCTGCGTCACAGAGTCACGCGTGCTTTTAAAACCACCGGCGGGCTCACTTACTTCGCAGGTATTTGACAGGATTAGCCGTCATACATAATCCACCACAGACAGGGAGGTAAACATTAACCAGAGACCAGTGTGGCTTTGCCGTTCAGAAGAAGTTTTTAAAGAGCAACATGGCGACCAACAGTACTGTTTGGTCTAAAGGACAAATAATGTTTAAGTATTCTCTGAATCTGCAACAATCGACCAGGTAAAGTCATTTTTTTTAATCTTTTAGTAAACACCAGCTTGCTAAGCAGTAAGGCATGTGTAATGTCAGATTTGATCACCTGAAAGGCTCGCGGTGGATTTTGACACCATCCTGTCCTCAGTGAGAAAAAACACAACTCAAGCATTTAATAGAATTTCCTGAGTTTACTTTCCTGCATAAAACTTAAAATTAACATAAACTTTATGCGGTTTTTTCCCCAGCTAGCAATTCATCAACTTAGTTAGACCACATGTTTTGTTTTTGAAGATGAATTAGAGTTAATAACAACTTTTTAATTTCTGTGTAAACTAACATGACATTACAGTACCTGTATGTTTTTTTTATTTTATTAATTAACAAATGAAACAAATGTGAAATAATATTATATACAGTACTTTCTAACTTGTAGTGTAGTGTGCTTTCTTCTGTCAAATTGAATTGCATACAAATATTTCTAGGTCGCAACACTAAGGTGAGATATTTGCATTGCATGATGTTCTTAATGTGACAAACAAGGGTCATTATTTCCAAAACAACATGGCAGTTTTCCAAACCAGCTTTAATCATTTGCTGGACTTCTGAACTTTGTCCTGTAAAGCTACATGACATGTAACTACTGCTGGTAGACTT
The DNA here is from genome assembly GCF_963930695.1 of Labrus bergylta. Lineage (NCBI taxonomy): Eukaryota > Metazoa > Chordata > Actinopteri > Labriformes > Labridae > Labrus > Labrus bergylta. The sequence goes on from NC_089196.1 coordinate 19,217,155, forward strand.
CTCCTCTGTGCTTACACTATGTCTGCATTCACTCTGTGGCTGACTTCATTCAAAAGCACGTTTTCTGCTTAAATTATGCTGCTATTTTTGACAGGGAGCCAGGGGAATTTAATTTATAATTATAGCTTGCAATTAAAGCCATTTGCCAATAAGGTTATTAAAAGAGGCGTCCCACTGACCTTGAAAGTTTTTTGGATTTTGGGAAAACAAATTAAAGCCTCACTTAGAAAGTGTTTTTGATTGACAAACGGCCTTTTCATGTGCTCAAAATGTACTATATATCTTCCTAATCCATGAGTGGGCATAAACTACTCTCATTGGGCTGTTCTTGGTTTAACATTTCACATCCTGTGGAGGAAAAACAAAAACCGAAATAGAGTTCAATATTGACATTTAAGCAGCTTTAAAGTGGTTGCAGAATTATGACAAAACGATGAGTTTATAAATACCAATGGAAGTCATTAAAATGTCCTTGGCTATGAGTTTAGGAACTACTATATAACAGCATGTGAATGCCATTTTTTGTTTTTCAATTTGATCAAGTTATGTTCGCTGAATTAAAAAATGATCTTTACATAATGTAAGAGTCACATTTCGCCCACTTTTGCAATATCTGGTTCTCAAATATGAGCTATATGCATCCTAAATACTTAGGTTGATCTACTTAGGTTTTTTTTTAGAAATACTGGCCGGCATAGACCCTGTTTACTTTAATGTGACTAATACGTTTCCTCTGATTTGACTTTCTTGGGAACATCCAGAACACACAACAGATTCAAGTCTTACTTTTTTGCTCTGTGATTTTTGAGGGACATTTATGTGTGATCAAAAACGGATTGAAATAACAGTGATTCTTAAAGTCAGAGATATTCCCCTCTTTTATCCACTTCAGAGAGGGTGACAAAAAGTTTCTTGCTGAAGACACAAGCTATGGCATTCAGCCCACTCACTCATACAGTATGCACGTTTCTCATATCAAAGTACATTAGCATGACTATCTTTTTAGCCCTTATGTCACGCACATCTTCGTGTTCCTTTTAAGTTAGTCTTTCTTACATCGATAACTTCCTTGTTTTATGTTGTAGCTTTGAGCCTTCATGAAACTTTCTTTCATCTCGTTTCTGTGTAGGAGGATTTCAGAAAGCAGTGACAAAAGCTGGTTCCGTTCCTTATTCGTGCACAAAGTGGATGCCAGGAAAGATGCCCACTCCAACCTGTTGTCTAAGAAAGAGACCAGCAACCTGTATAAAATTCAATGTAAGCAAACAGTATTTTACTTACTCCTAGTAATTAGGTTGCAGAGGGTCATATGCAAGTGAATATGATGCAGTTACATTATAAGTTAATGAAATGGATTCTGGTTTGAGTCTCTACAGTGCTTGTGGCAGTTTTCTGTTTGTGGAGATAACCGATAAATAAATCATGTTAATCAAATTCAATCTGCACTGGCCTCAGCGACCTCCAGAGAAGACTGAAGTCGGCTGAAAGACGAGCACTGTTACACGTTTTTCTGTTATCAACACAAAGCAGCAGCATGTTATTTGATGTATCTCGCCTGTAAAGCTTTGTAAGTGAAATCAATACAGTTTGTCTGGTCTTCTCTTTGTGATAACTTTTGCCGGTCTGTCTCTTGTGGAGAAGTCTATCATTCTTCCCCAAGCTTTGATCTTTTTCTTTTTGTTGCGTACGTCTCACCATGTAGGGATTTCAATTCCACACTCCCTGAGCTGTAGCCCATAACCCACAAAGCAAATCAGCTTTTTGTGAATTGACGGTTTTGCTGAATCGGAGTGTGAAATTACTTCGTTGAAGAATTTGATTGTTGCTTGTGTTTAAAAAAAAAGACACAAAAAAAACACCCCCATTTCTCTTAAGTCTGGCTTTTTGTTCTTTTCAGTTCACAACGTCAAACCAGAGTGCCTGGAAGCTTACAACAGTTTAGAGTAAGTGTGTTCACTGTTTTATATATTTCCTGCATCAAGTCCATTGTGAAAATACATTTTTAAATCCTTTGATGGTTTGATTAAGTTGCTTTTAACTAAACCAACGAGGTGCCTTTTGCTTTAAGTTAAGGAGGATACAATTTAAATGATAAATGGACTTGAGCTTTTCTAGTCTTCTTTCTACTTTTACAGAAAGAAGACTTTTACTTTTACACCGCGAATCACAACTACCCATTCACACACTGATGCCAGAGGTTGCTGTTTAAAGTGACCGTCAGAAGTAACTAATCCCATTCATACACATTCATACACCGCTGACGAAGCAATTCAGGGTTAAGTGTCTTGCTCAAGGGCACATCAGACATGTAGCTGCAGGAGCTGGGGCTCAAACCCCCGACCTTCTGGTAGAGAGACGACCAACACTACCAGAAGGTTGGGGATTTGTTACGAAGCTACAACCGCCCCATTTAAGAATTTCCTGAATTGAAGAGATGGACTTTATTCCATGGTTTTCTTCTAGGTTCATAAAATTAATAGAGCATTAAATTAAAATCATAAAATGAATGTATTTTTTGGTGTATCAGCATTGTTGGATAATTGTGGACTTTGTGCTTTCTGAGTGCCCTCTAGTTGGCCGTTGTTGTTAAGTGAGTATATTATAATATACTATAAATGTGAAAAGATTTTGTATTTTCTTTGATGCTGACTTTAGGGCCGAGGTGCAAAACAGGCTCCATCAGGACCAGGACTACCCATGCGAGGTGGTGGGAAGCTGGAACACCTGGTATGGAGAACAGGACCAAGCTGGTAAGCAGGAGAGAACCAATACACAGAAATCATGATGGAAAGTGTTGGTGTTTGTAAAGAGGACTAGATACATTTTTCTGTCTCAAGGCCTTATGAACAACAACACTTAACTTGAGTGGCTGCAATGTGGCTGTGAGTTGTCTGGCAGAGCATCACAGAAACATGTACAGACGACTCATCGGCAACACTTCACCTTTTACATCTGAGCATATACAGTGTATTATTTCCATTATGAGTGCTCAGAGAAAACATTTAGTGAAGGTGCAGAAGGCACAGTTGTAATCTGTGTTTGTGTGCTTGGCATCAATTCTTACACAGAGCTACAGTGACATCTGCTGTTCTGTTTTGGCAGTGCACCTATGGCGATACAGAGGAGGCTACCCAGCCCTGACTGAATGCCTGAACAAGCTGAATGATAACAAGGTCTGCAGTTATAGTTTCTTATTGTTTTACCTGTTAATCTGTAAAATAGAGATTTCATTGCAAAATCTAAAGAAGTCCCATTAGAGCTGAGAAAAACTGATATGTAATGAACATGTAACACTGTTATAAGTTTTGACTCTGCAGTTTATCAGTACAAAAATAACTGTTAAGAATATTTTTGTATATATAGTAAACCTTTTTTTTTTTCATTTCTGTACAGGAGTATTTAGAGTTTCGAAAAGAAAGGGCAAAAATGTTGATTTCAAGACGAAATCAGCTCCTCCTCGAGTTCAGTTTCTGGAATGAACCTATGCCAAGACCAGGACCCAACATCTATGAAATGCGTACCTATAATCTCAAGGTATCACCGTACTAGATATTACACATTGAAACTGCATTACCACAATAATGTTTTAGTTTCATCAGACTTTACACACTCAATAATTCAGCACTGGTTCTTAAAGGAGCTGTTTGACATTTCTCCTTTCTTTAATTACAATCCATTCCATAAAGTCTTAATTGAAAGTGTTCAACCCTGCTGAGTGTGTGTGAAGATTTATACATGAAAATGTATGAAGTCTAGAACGTGCAAAGTATCTCCTAAGGGATTGTAATGTTTAAACCAGCTGAGAACATCCCTGTATCACTGCCAAAGACTTGCAGGAGGATCTGGCGATAGCAGAACAGATTTTTAGAAAAACACTACATGTATGTAAGGACTTCATGGCCAGAAACCACGTCACACTTCACTTCAAGCTAATAGCACAACCAAAGTCAAATTTAAGGCTTCTTTTGAAACTGGAACCAGAACCTTGTGTGACAAAAAAACTCTTTCATATACTAGGACTTTTTCCAAGAAGAATGTAATCTGCTCGGCGTGTAAATTGCACTCACTGGATTTGATTTCCATTGAAAATCTTTTGTCGGGTTGAAACAAAGCTGTGACAGCATGGAAAGCAATTTGCTAAGCTGAGCTGGAACTTTTTGTGTGCTAAAAGAGGCGTATAAAGATGATTGAAAGTACCTGAAGTGTTTATTGTAAGTCCCAAAAGTTAAAAAGATAATCAACATAGAAAAAATATTGCTTGTTGTTGAAAGAGTTGTCTGCATTTTGGATGAGCCATTGTTATTAACATTGTCATTAAGAGGTAGGACCCCTCTTTGCTTTGATAAAAAGGCAGGTTTCCTAGGAGTATATTGCTATTAGAATTATGATAAATCTTCGACTATGTCAGGTATAGTAGTGAAACTTTTGTTATTGATCTTAACACAGTACCAACTTTCCAATGATCTCTGACATACAGTATATTTCCATACATTAGGCTGTCTTGTTCCTTGAAAGAATAAAGCCAATTATCTTTCCATTAAGCAGAAATATTTAAGCTCTTTGATCAGCACTGACACAATGTATGTGGTAACTCCTGCACTCAAGTGCATTTTACTTATTGATAGAAGAATACACGTGTTAAACAGAGAGCTGTCTACCTCAGTGCCCATTGTATTTGTTGAAACATTGCTAAGACAGAATCTGTGTGCAGCCAACACTGAAGTTCTTCCTGTGTGCCGGCTTATACATTTGATTGGATTGTACACATGCTCTGAATGAGCTGTTGAACTAGTCTGTCTGCAGCTTTTTGACTGAGTAGGCTTTATGTGTACATGGCATGAAGAGTTCTGTGTGGGTGCAGTTTTAGTTTTTAAACTGTGTTCATATTTTACCTCCGTTCTTGTTTTTCAGCCAGGAACTATGATCGAATGGGGAAACCACTGGTATGGCTTATCTACCTTAATTTGCATAAATAATACAAATTCTCGAAACTACTTTTTCCAGCACCAACATTCTTATTTCATATTTGATTATTATACACATAAGAATTATTTGTCTTCCATCAGGGCGAGGGCTATCAAGTTCAGACAGGAAAACAAAGAAGCAGTGGGAGGGTTCTTCTCGCAGATCGGCGACTTGTATGTTGTTCATCATTTGTGGGGTGAGTATGTTACACTAATGCTGTATTCACACATACACAAAAGTCCTGAAAGTTTCATGTGCGAATGCAAACAACTCAACTTTAGCCAAAGTTTTCCTGCCAGCCCCGTAGAAAAAATTCCCCCGGCTATATATTTCAAAATGAATGTTTTGGAGGTGCTCCATTGAGATGAGATGACGAAACCATGGAATATTTTTTCTGCTACCGTTTCCAGTGTTACTTGGGATTTATCTGTAATTTATTTTCATCATGGTTGTCCATATTTTCCTTTCATGGGTCAATTCTAGACACTTCATATCTCCTACATGTCTGCCCTGCATCTATTCCTATTCCTGATGTTTCCTCCAAATTCTCCACATACATAGATTATTGGGTTATTTTCTTATCCAATTGATGGTCTATTAAAGGAGGGTGCCCTCCATACATATTATAGAGGAAAGATTGTGATTATGAAATAAAGCTGCCATTAAATAACTTTGAAACGTTTTTATAGGTAATTGTTTGACATGAGATCGATAATGTATCTGCACCTGATAACATGTGGTTTGTTTACAGCATATGAAAGCCTTCAGTCCCGGGAGGAGACCAGGAACTCTGCCTGGATGAAGCAGGGATGGGATGCAAATGTTTATTATACAGGTAGGTGCAATGCAAACTGCCCATATATAAAGTCCCAAGAAAAAGATCTACCTTTTAATAAAGGGTGATGTATGCAATGTGACTTCACAAGCAGATATCTGACAGACTACACACTACAGTATATAATATCTCTTACTGGTGATGTTTTTGTACACACAAATACAATTATGTTTATCTTCACTGGTTTGTTATATACACTAAGAGATTAGTTGCCAAGTAGGAGCTTTGGTAACTTGCAAAAGCAACATGCTTCAGGCCGCTTTAAAACAAATGTTACCCGACCATTAACCCCCATGGAACGTTTTGAGCAACATAACAGAGCTCAGTGCAGAGCCCCTCAGGAACTGTAGAGAAGAGAGCCCACAGGTTGAAGCTAAGGAAAGGCAGGATCACACAAAATACATTTATCAGGAGCAGCCATGTAGCACCAGCAGCAAAGTGAGCAGATGAGCATATAGATACTAGAGTTGTAGGGAAGTAGTGCTAAACTTGAAATGCTTTAATGCTGTATGAACTCTTCTCAAGATAAGTTTTTAGTTAGTTGACATGCTAAGTCAAGGTTTTGTAATTAATATAAAGGGTAATGTCATTCCTCTGCTCAGACTGCACTTAAAGTAGTGCAAGGTAAACTTCTAGTTTTCTACAAAGAAAGATTTCTGTACATGTAGTCATTTTCTATATGAAATTAAAACTTTCTGTAACCTTTCTTCTTTTAAAGCAAGTTGAAATGTATAAGAAGTATGTCCACTTTATTGCAATATATATGTATATACATTTTTCCCATGTATCTGTATATGTATGGCATCACCAGAATGATCCCCACACACAGCGCTTGTAGATGTAGTAATGAGTGTAATGTAATACAACATGAGTTTGCACTTTAATTACTGGTGCTGTAGACTCACACATTCTTGGCTTCATTAATAGCACAGTCATTTTCAAACTGACAAGATGTTTTGTTTTCTTTGTTTAAAATGTATTACAAGTTCATCTTAAACTGGTAAACACGTTTCTGTTTTTCTTTCTTCAGTGCCTTTGATCAGGAGCATGGAGTCTAGAATAATGATCCCCACCAAGGATTCACCTTTACAATAAGAAGATGACTGAAACGGGGAGCTTCTCTTGACTAAACTAATTTACTGACTGCTGAAGCAGCATCTTTATGTGTTTTATCTTCTTGATGATCTATGTTCATGTTCATGTCTGTAAACCAAAACGTTTGTAAATATTCAGCAGCCATCCAGTGGATGCAGTGTATGTGTGTTTGTATTTTTGAGAATCCTGAAACCCCTGCATTTCAAAAAGCTGAGGTCAAACATGAAACAAAGGAATAATAAAACTGAACAGTGGAATTATAAATGCTAAATAATGTGTGTTACATGAATAGATAGGTGTGGTATGTTTAAGGGTTGTATCTTTTAGAATTAATTACTTTAATGGATTGTGTTTTTGTGCTTCACAATGAAAAGAATCTTCTCCATCTAGGCGTTTATGATTCCACTTATATGACTGGATTATGAATCACTCTGGACAAGTCATACTGAGAGTTTCAGTTGTGACTGACTTTTATGTCGGATAAAATTTAACCTGTAAGACTACCTCAATCAATAACCTATATCTGATCATATCTCTGATTGAAATCAGCAAAAATAACGGTAACGTGTTGTGAAGTGGTATGTGTTTCAAAATAAAAGTTGAGAAACCCATACCAGTGTGAGCATTGTTTTCTCAAAGTGTTCTAAAGACCAAGAATGTGATGAAACATACATTTTGAACTTCTAGTCTAGTTTCCACTTAAAGCTCACTATAAAGCTCAGTAAAGCTAGACTATGTTAAACAATCCAAACTATTTAATGGGGGAAAAGGTTTGAAGCTATTTAAGAGAAAATAATATATATATAAAAAAAATTCCATAGGTGCTGGATATACAGAAGAATTAAAAAAAAAAAAATACCTTTCCCTCTGAACCACGGTGCAAGCTAAGTATAAAAAGATGACATAATTACATCAAATTCTGCTTGAACTGGCTCGCCTCTTCTGCGAGGGCCTCCCACCTGAACTTGTCTAGAGGGAGTTGATCACATGCAGAAGCACAAAGGTCATGTTGGTTACCTATATTGGGAGAAAAGGTCTGGATTGAAGTCTGCATTTAAGTAGATTGGATGGGGTAAAGGTCCAGCTTCTTTACAGTTGGGTGAAATTCTTCCACAACAATCAAAACGTTTCTATATTGACTTTATGTGTGCATCGTATGTAGACACAGTAACAAGTCACCCCCAAAACTATTGTAACACTGTTGTAGGCATGCTGCTTTTGATATAATCCAGGCTTCAAACCTTGAAGTCGCAACCCCCACAGTGATTATTTATGGTTGCAAAGGGTACAAAAAAAGTTTAATTTCTAAATTCTTTATTTGAAATTACCTCTTGAAATCATGTTTAGATTATAATCTTTGGGTTGAAAAAAGTCAAATGAACTTTTCACTATTCTAAGAAATGCACCTTGTGATAAGGAGTAACCAGTATGTTGCTTTAATAAGAGAATTGCAAGTTAATAAGGGTTGGGTATCACTTTCCCATACTATTACTGTATGCTCTCACATTATTGAATTAATTACTTTATAGGGACAATGCAATTGAACATATTTTCAATACAGAGCATGACAGTGCTGCACAGAGAGTTAATAGCTATTGCTAATTTCCAGCTCTTCTAGTTGGGCCTTTATATAAACAGAGTAAAAATGTACAACATTCGATCACATAAAGCCATATAACACTATATGATGATACATTAAATAGATATATAAAACAATATGACAATACAGAATCCTCCATAAAACAATTTATATTACAGATTAAGATACAATTTAAAAGTGGGTACATCTCTGGTTTGCTTTCAGCCAGCATGTCACCTTTTTTGTAAAAGAATTGAAGAGAATTTGAGTTCAGTTGGTAATGTGTTCCAGAGTTGACAGCCTTTGATTGGGAACGCTGATTGTCCAAATGTAGATCTTAGATGTTGTATGTTACAGTTTCCATTCACTGTGCTTGTTGTTACCCTGTTATGGTCCTGTCTTTGCACATATGGAGCGAGGTTCAGGGGCCAGATTGTTGATACATTTAAAAAGTAGTTTGACAAAACATAAATGCATAAAGCTCTCAAAACTAAGTAGGCTGTGTCTTTTCAGTATGTGACAGTGATTTTGGGGCCTGGTTGTAAAGTGAGGAGAGGTTTCTGATTGTGGAGGGTGAAGCATGAGACCAAACTGTCTTACAATATGAGAAATGACAGAAAATCATTGAATGCATGAACAGCTTGCATTCGGTGTGTTCATTAAAATTATTGTTTTCATTTTTTTAAATGTGCATATTTACTTTCCTACTAAGTGGTTAATAAAAAGTACTGCACCCCTCTTATTTTCCTGGAAAATATAAACTACAACAGTAGCTGCCCATTCTATCTGGGCAAATAACAGTAGATGACAGTTAGGCTTTTGTTATTCACTTATGGAAACAGTGTGATTAATGAAAGCTACAACAGAAAAAAAACGTTTTAGCAATTTGATTTGAATCAGTTTTGCATAATTCAACTCAAATCCCCCCAGACTGATTCAGAAATAACACCCCCCCCACACACACACCCAAAGGACCCCTTTGACCCCCACTCTACCAGTTCATTAGTAAAGATGGTGGGAGAATGGAAACCACTTATCAACACAATAAATGTTTCTTGTTCAATACATACAAACATCACCAGAGTGTTCAAAAGAAATTTGATGGTAGCATTTTGGGGACTGTGTGCTGCACTATGTCTAAGTCAGGGTGCAATACTAGGGAATGAGCTTAAAGTTTCTAACTGCTTGATTTATATTTGAGTTTATACGAACTGTAGCTCAAACCTTGACAAAGTTAGGTCAATAACACACATTTCAATGGTTTAAAATGCAGTAAGGTGTGCACAGAAGCCCATATTTACTTTTTAACAATGGACAAAAAACGCTTCAAACGGAAGTATTTACCATAGACTGTATATGAACATGTTTTTTTAACTTCATTCTGCCTGCCATTTAATAAAATAAAACAGATTGACAGCCTATGATTTCACATCATGAACCTGTAGCTTTAAGAGGAGGGGGCGTGTCATATGTGGGTCTGTCCCTGTTATTTGAATATACAGTAGTTTAGATGGGCTGGAGTCGGATTGCATCGGATGTTTTTCGGCTTGTGAGTCGAGCACAGCGGGACGTGGTGGCTGAAGTCGTAATTCGCAATGCTCATCACCCAGGCCTACATTTAACATTTCAATGATATCCCTCAGCTAGAGAGCCGCTCACTCCGCTGCATGCACACAGGAGGGGAGACTGCACTGCTTCAAAGCGACAACATGGACTTGCACATTTTGGACCACAGGCTACGAGTCATCAGCATATCCAAGAGTGGGCTTGTGAATTTCACACACCCCCTGATTAAACTGATATTTCTCCGGAACAGAACACGGTAAGATCGGGGTCAGATGTTTGTGGCGCTCCGGTTTCTCCTCAGCCTTTAATCCCGGACGGCTAGCCTAAATGTGATAAACTAGTACAGTGCTTATTCATTCATTGGGTGGCCGAGCTATTCTTTGGCTGTTTGCTCGTGCATGCCCTGCTCCGCCTCCATGAATGATACACTGCCATGCATGTAGTTGATGGTAATTTATAGTGGTTTATGATAGATATTTAGCTTGTGAAAACCTACACAGCAGCCAGTATGCTTTAGGAAGGTTTTCTTACAGTGCATGTGAATGCATCTGGAATGTTTTCTGCCATAATTCCTTAAAAATCTTCAGAAAATCCTGCAGCAGTTTTACACATCTTACTCCCATATGTTACCATGCATTTATGATGTAATGATGTGAATTGCAGAGATGAATGCCTTTTAATGCATGCTGCATCCTCTGAACATAACATCAGCATTGATACAAAAAAGCAACATCTTGAAGCAAATGCACTACCTCTAACTGTTTTTTGTTTTTTTTGGGGGGGGGGGAAGTTTATCTTGCACAGTCTTAAACCTTGACCCTTTTTTTCCTAAAGCCAACAGTTAGAATGCGAGTTGCCAGGATCTCATGTAGGCATCCGTACCAGTTCTCAGTTAATCCCTGGATATCCTCTCATTGTTATGTAATTGTTTATTGCTCTGGCTGCCCCACATATACATGGCTAGAAGAGCTCAACATCTGTCTTTAAGCTGCCACTGATACAGGCCGCTGTCAGCTACTTGCCCTCACGTTAAGTTACAAAGAAGTTTGAATAAAGATGGTCGATTTTCCTCCTCTGTGTTCTGTGACTTGAAGTCTACTGTCCTTGAGGATGTACTTATCAGACGCATACAATGGGTAGCAGTGTCACAAAGAAATCGTATTAAATCTGCTTACAAGACAACAGGGAGAGCCCATGCAGGCCTGAGGGATCTGATGACATCTGAAAACATGTGTTATCCATGTCATGTAAAGTGACATGGTAAATTAAGTCTTATTAGATCTTAGTCTTTGTCTTATTATTGTTTTTGTCAAGCACTTCACGCCTAGCCGCACCTTTCAGCACTCATTTATCTCTGAGTATTGGTTGATACAGTAGGTTCGGACATGTCCATACCAGACACACTGTGTCATGTTGATTTGCAACACCTTATGAACAATCCCTCTGAGTTAAAAAACTAGTCAGAGTGAATAATGGCCAGATTTACACGTGTACTTCGGTACAGGCCAAATACTCCTTGACGAGTAACTCTGTAACTCTTCTTGGTCAAGAACTGCATCTAGAGTTGTAGACTCATTTATTTCATGTTATTTAAAGTGTCTGTTCCTATTTTTCTATGTGAACAGTCTCAGTTAAGTGTTAGTCACTGGAGAAAAAAAAAAAAAAAAAAAAAAGCATGCAGGCTGCACTTCCTTGGATTAGCAGGCCTGTCTGTTTTTCCTGTGGTTTGTAGTTATGTCATCATTCTGTGGTGTGGACATGTTTGTGTTTTGCCCCATTATTCCTGTTTGTTTGGGTTTTTTTTTTTTTTTTTTTTAAATCTGCAGCAGAGGTTGTTTTTATTATATTGTATTTGTTCCCCTCTGATGAAACTACAGACAATGCAGAATGGGGGAGTGGTGAAGAAGCTGGAGTTCATGGCAACTCAAAACAATTGTGAAACGTGATTGCCTTTGCTTGGTTTTTAAACGTCTCCCTCTCTCAGGCCCCTGCTATTCATTAGAGATCAGCTTCCCCGAGAATGTGCTCAAAGTAATTTGAAAGCAGTCCTGAGCAGAATTTTAAAGAGGTTATCTCTTGCAGTAACGGCTTGTTCAGAGTGAAGAGGATAGGTTTTGTCCTCCAGCAGAAACATCGGAGGCACTTTGACACCTCTCCGTGCAGAGGATGGACGTGTGCAGAGACTATCCAGAAAAGTACATTCCCGCAATGGATTAAATATATTGATGATGGGTTTGCGACTTGTTCATTTGTCGTCTTGTATTGTTATTAGCTTTTGTTTGAGGTTAATGGATGTGGTAATATCACAGGCCAGTATCAGCCCATTATCAGTGTTACTGTACTGTGTGTGGACACATCCCTGCAGGCTCCACACAGTCCTCCTTTCTTCTCTTCTGCAGGCTCAAAAACGAGAGCATGAGTCTGAACAATGCCTCAGCTGAGCCAGAAACCCAGTGGGGAGTTTTCCATTTGTCTGCCTTAGTGATCTGTCAAGGTTGGGGCTCTCTCGCTACCCTCGGTTTACACAAGGCTGTCCCCCACCCCCTCTAATAACAAGCAATGATTTTCCAGAAAAAAAACAAGTTCTTTCCCATTGTTCCTAAATAAGAAGAGCCCGTGAGAACCCTAAAGATAGGTTTGTTAGAAGCTGCAAGGGTAGCAGACAGCTTTGGACAATGTGACCGAGTTAGCCCAAGGCTAACACCTCACACTTCAACAACATTGGTTTGCGCCCCTCTTATCATGTGTCAACAGCTGGAGCATCAGTTGTAGAAACCCCACCAACACCACCAACTCACACCTCTGCAGCAACTAGAGCTTTGTGAAGCTGGATCAAAGTCAAGACTGTTGAGTGCTTGGTTTGGCCGCTTCCTTGCTACCTGTTGCTTCCTCTTCTATTTGGTTATTTTCCACCTCCTCATCCTCCTCCTCTCCCTTATATTCCTTCATGCCTCAATAAAACTCATTACCATTAGTGATCATACACAGATTATGTCGGAACTGTACAAACATGTTTGATTTGTTGATTAGTCATAGAGACTCAAGTCCCCACAGCCCAGTGTAGTCAACAGACCTTAATCTAAAAGAGTGTTTGGATAATAGTGATGATCAAATCAAGATTAGAAGCACAAGGGTGTTGACTGGAGAACAATAAATGCACTTTAATTATTTCTTGAGCTGTTTTCACGTACGCACACCTGAAGATTTAGACAATTAAGACTATCCCTGTAAGACAGGGAACAGAACACAGCCTCCTGAGGCAAGAGGTGACGAAGAAAAAAAAAAAAAGGTGTGGAGGTGATTATGATGCTAGTTTGAGAATATTTGCCTTGATATCTATGTCTATGTTATATCTACTGTACAGAGGAGAACATACTGGAGAACAGAAAACGTAATGCAGCCGTTTAATAACGTGCAGGAGATCGCAGCAGTCGCGTGCCAACAGTCTATGCACTGATTCGGGTCACAGAATATTCCTACTGGCTCGAGGGGAATTCTCCGAGTAATATCTTGCTGCGTTCCCACATCAGCTCACATGGACTTTATGTGGAAGAAATACCAAGAGTCTGGCAGGAGAATCCGGATATAGTCAGAGTGAAAAATACTGCTGTTAGCGTTCACACACACAGCACTTTCTGCAAATATCAGGAGTTTTTTTTCAGATGTGCGAAAGCACTATTTGTTTCATGTTTTCTTTGGGACGTTGGAGTCAGTAAAACGACACGTGCCCTATGTGTTGGCGTTTTTTTTAAAGCTGAAGATGCTTCAAGTTTCAGAGATGTGTTTCCTATAGGCAGTACAGCTGTATGTTGCCATGTGTGTGTTGTATCAAAAGTGCTTTTCTTCAATGGCTTGGAGACTCTTTTTTTTTTTTTTTAACACATCTGGAATTATGGGAGGCTGAGAACTGCTTTCACTTCTTAAAAACCGTCCACCCTGCATTTAACATCGATCTGGCACACGAGCCAGTGGTTTGAACTTCTCTCTCTTACTATGATTTTTCATTCTTCACCAAAATATTACATTAAACAAATTTAACAAACATCGCCTCTTCTGCCTCCCTGTTAAGGCCTGCTTTTCTCTTCACCTTCTTTGCGTGTCCATTCTCTTCAACTTTCAATCATTTCCAATCCTTTCCCTTAAATCATTTGTTTTCTTACAAGGTAGGACAAACTTGAACTTCCTCTGGGCTTTCTTTGTTTGCCACTTGTTTGTTTTGAATGGGAACTGTCTGAGCAGAAGGCTTTGTTGCCGGGAGACATTAATGAACTAATATTTTGGGGTTAGATGCAAGTGTGGATGCAACCGGCCACGCTTTTTTTGTCACGATTTTTCCTGCAAGCCCCGTAGTAAAGAGTCGACGTGTAAACAGTGGTAGGTAATAATCAGGAAAATTCCCCATGAGCGAGCTGGCAGGGGTGATAACTTTTAAATCATGCAAGCAGTGAGTGACGGTGTGATTGTTGTGCACATAGTGAAGTAGCTTCATACTATAATCTGTTCAACAGCATGTTTTTTTCAACACGATTTTCAAGAGTGCATGTCTGATAAGATTCACCTCTCTATCCCCGAGGAGGAAGGGCTCAGTTCCAAAAGGAAGAAAAGAACTGAGAACTGTAGTGATTTTAAATGTAATGTCTCCAGTCTGCCTGTTTTTATTCTGCAATGACGCTTAGGTCTTTTATCTGTCCTATCTGCACTATTTGTACTTTACAAACAGGAAACACAACAAGTGTGGTTGTGTCACAGCTAGAGCTCTCTCAGTTTTGCTTGACAACACAACCACCGCTTTGCTAAAGTTTAGCTGCCTCGCAGGTTGTTAAATGAAAGCCTTTCAAATGATTTTCCAGAAACCCATCACATGTCATGATCCAAGGGGAAATTCATCTGATTGTTCTCACCTTCAGGGTAGACCATTGGCGTGCACTACCTGTAGGAATCTGTGAGCTAAGAAAGGTGAATGGTCAACAGGAAATGAGCGGGGTATTATAACACAATGGGCCAGCTGAGTCTGCCTGCACAGCTGATAGTTTGTGTTATCGTGGTGTGCCTCTGTCTCTCTTTGTCTCTGCGGGTGATTGTCTCATCTCATGGCAGGGATTACTTTTTGCTGAGTCAGGAGTCTCGCAGTCTCACTCAGGCTTCTACTGTAACAGCTTTAGCGGACTGATTAGCAGAGGAAATGGAAAGTGTGTCTCGACGGGGACGTTTTGAGAAAACAGGAATATGTGGTGCTTTTTTAAAGGATTCAGAGGAGACCAAGAGAGGTCATTAGGTGGAAATTTCCCATATCTTCTTTCTGCTGACTATCAAAAGACTTACTAACTCAAGCTGCTTTAATACACACACTCGTGAAATTTCAGCGCAGTCTCCCCAGAAGTCCTCCTGAGTTGCTTGTTCACATATGTCCTTCACAGTGTGCAGTTTCTAAGTCCTACGGGAGATGGGGAGGAGTGGGGGGGTCTGAAGGCAAGACATGATATTAAAAAAAGTAAATTGCAGAAATACACGCTGGCAGAGAAAGCGACATATATTCCCACCATTGACAAATCAGTGGAAAAGAAAATGCAGGATGTTTTTCAGAAGCTTTGTGCATGTGTGAAAACACCATCATTAAGAGGGTCAAAAGTGCCCTTAGTACACGTCTATCATCTTGCATTGTTCTTCAGGTGGATATCCCCTTTTAAGTATTTGATCGACTCTTTCGCTACACTGTTTTGTTTCATTCTGGGAAATCTCAGACTTGCTGCTTCTTAATGCTTCCTGTATTGTGCTAAGCTAAGCTAATTGTTTGTAATTGTTCTTCAAGCCTGAACTGGTCAGTTGAGATTGACCCCAGGTTCTCTTGTCTTAAATGTCAAAATAAACAAGAGGATACAGGGCACTAGATTACACTCCAATCACTTTTCAGTGTAGACAGTTCACTCTTTCATTCAGTCCTATCTCTGACCCCTTGCTTTTTTCTTTTTCTTTTTTTTGCTGTCACACTTGCTGAAACTTTTTCTTATGAAATGAATGGAAAGGAGTTTCTCCTGTCCAGAAACTCAACTTAAAGTGCAATCATCCCAAAAACTAATGTTGTCTGTGTTTCACTTGACATAACCCGTACCAAGCCCAAGGGGCCCATTCACCCCCCATCCCCCTTTTCCTTTTTTCACATAGGCAACATTCAATAGAACTAAACCCGTCGGCCTGACGAAGCAACAGCCTTTGCAAGCAAATGTTTTTGGCCCCGATCCTGATGAGGACACAAAATACCAGAGTAGGGAGAGGAAGTCGTGTGAATTGTAATGAAGGAAATTAAAGGTTTATTACGGAGCATTACAGAGAACTCAAAAGACGTTGGCATGATGTCTGGTAGGCTTTTTAATTCCTGTCTATTTTTGGTGAATTTGTAACTGGGTCAATGACGTGACGCTCATTTTTTTGTGTCCATAAGGTTTAGTTAACTTTTAAAGGCTTAAAATCTAAAAATAAATGCACAGATGACATGCTTTCATCCTTTGTTTTGAGGACCTAGTCTAAAATTTATATTTATTATACATTTTTAGAGACTGTGTATAGGCCAAAATGTCAAAGTGGTGTAACCGTTGAAACTTTGTACCAAAGAATTAAACTTGATTTAAAAAGGTTACATTTTCATATAACACCCTATGAACTAGCCTGGCATAATCTTACAATAGAACTGTTCAATAGTAAATAAAAGTAATGGAACACCATTGTTCTTATTATTATAATTATTTTAGGGAAATCGTGTCACCCAGTCAAGTACGAAATTGTCAACATGGTGTAGCCACCATTGAAGGAGCCATTTTGTTAATATATTCATCATATCTGTGTGACAACAAATGATATCACAAAGAAGAACCCCTGATGGTCCTAACTGCTGCACGCCATGTTTAGCAACTCTCTTTTAAACATGAGATAATTGGACATTTTAAGGGCGTGGTCAGGTATGTCAAATGGTATGACCTCAGAAAAACATTAACAATTTATGATAATTATAAAAATTTGTATTCACTTCGAAAATTAGATTTGAAATGTTCACACCAGGAAATGTGCTTACATAGGTCTCAATGAAAATACCTGTCAAATTTGATTTGAAGTGGAAATGTCAAATGGTGTAACCGGTTACACTATTTGACATTTATGACAAGCCTTTCTGTTAGAGGCCACTTTTGTCAAATATCAGTATTTTTTATGTTGATTAAAGTGGTTATCCATCCACAACCTTATTATCAAGAGTCTAGGACAGAATACCCTGGCATTTTGTAAATGTTTAGCTTCAAATTGCATATTTGTGTTCCATTTACTTACATTTATAAAGGTGCACTATGTGGTTTTGGTAGAGAAGTGTGAAAGTTGGATAAATTTACAGATTATGTGTTATATGTCCATCATAACTCTAAACACAAACTGTCCTCAGATGAAAATTTGGTCCCTGTGACACTGTTTGAAGATAAAATGCTACTGGAGAAGTTATGGTGGTGGGCCCGCAACAGTGAAAGCGTAACTCTCCTGGTAGCTTTATATCTCCAAACAGAGTTCCAGGGACCCATTTTATACTTGTAATAAAGTTTGTGTATTCAGTTCAGAAAATATATCAAAGAATTGTTTCACTTCTCCAACTTTCAAATTTCACCACCAAATCTACATAGTGCACCTTTAAACATTTATGATCTAATATGTGTATGTATGCTGTAATATTGGCACCAGGAGTTGCATTTTAGATGTGTCGGCTATTAGGGGCCATGTGGTAGGGTAGGTAGTATCAGCGTGTCACTACCTGGAGCTTGCCTGCCAAAGTCTGGTACTATAGAAGGTGGCAATGCTGTTTGTGCTGTGATGGCCGTGATGTAAAGAAGGAGAGATGTAAAGTGTTGCCTGTGGGTATGTTATCCTTTGATTAGGGCACAAGTGCCTTGAGTTTATTCCAAATACTGAAGAAATGAATTCCCCCTGAAGATTTTGGTCAGATGTTGTAATTTACTAATTAATTAAGGGTGCACCGATCCTGACTAAGACAGCTAGATCAGGTATCAGTAAGAATTTGCCGGTCTATGAGACCCATCCAAAAGGCCGATCTGTTCACTTCAGTTTTATGCTATTCTGTGTTTAAGACAAATGTGCTACATTACTGTCTTCAGCATACTGGTATTCTGTGCACTTTGGAAGGTGGAGCAAACATTAAATGGAGGAAGCTAACAACAATTTCTTCAAGAAACAATGACCTTTGACTGTAGAAGCAGTATGGTCAGTTGGTGTAACTGGTTTGCGTCAATTGGTGTAACCAGTATTTCTTGTAAAAAATATAATAAAATACAGGACAATTAAATTTGAATAAAAGTAGTCCTCTATTGCAGTGAAATAACATGTTTTTTTTAACAATTTTCACATAATTTGCCAAAAATAAATTAGAAAACAGAGGTGTTTTCAGCTTTGTGTCCCGCTCAGTATTGAAAAAAGGCATAACTTATAAATTTAGGGATAATCCTAATAAAATCTATTTTCTTGTGCTATTTTAAAATGAAGTAATTACAATCATGAGTACGCTTACATATACTCTAGATGTATAAAATATTCAATATTCTTAATTTTTCAGTGGTTACACCACTTGACATTTTTAGGTCCATTTAGTCTTACCTTTTGAAAAAAAAGGTTTAAATGTCATTTTAAATAACACAAAACCAACATGAATACAAATCTCACATTTTAATGAACCTGATGCGTGCTTTCAAATTGTGTTTTTATAAGATTTATAAGATTTTTGAATTGGTCATCTGAACAACCCTTATTTGTCACTGACCCAACTACAATGGGCTGTATCAGTTGGCAAATGGCACAGTCCTTTCAAATATTTAACCACAGGGGTTCTTTTTTTAGAACAAGATGGAAGGCAGCAATAGAAACTTTCAAACATTAGTAGGTTGACCCAAAGCTTAGAAAAAAAGCAGACCTGAGTGTTTTGACGCATAGACATTTTAGATGATTATATAATACGTTTTTAAAGCAAATCTACATGCAATCCAATAATTCAGTAATCAACACATTGTCATATTTCATAATTTGGTTTTGTAGTGTCTCCCTGATCGCAGCAGTTGCAAACTGAACAATTGCCCCAGTTTGGTGTGTTACCCATCATTTTCTGTAGACAAAGGAGCGTTGCTGGCATAATAGTGTGTTTGTGCTTGCGCTAATTGAGTGACAGCCGGTCCTGAAACCGGAACAAATTTCGTAGAAATCCATTTACAGGATTCCTGGTAGCTTTTATTATGGAAATCGGAACTTCCTTTTGTTGTTTGAAGACGAATAACACTGTTCTTCCTCTCCCTCTCTCCCTTCCCCTCTCCTGCTTATCTCCTTCCTTTTATGTTGTCTCAATTTTTCTAACCACATGCTCCCTCAACTTGTACTTTCTGTCCTGTTTCAGATGCAAGTTTTTCAGTCTGACGGAGACACCAGAGAACTACACAGTCGTCCTTGACGAGGAAGGATTCAAAGGTGAAACGCTGACTGCGCACACATCCTTCATCACTTTTATGAGACATGGAGTGTCCTCAGGCATGCTGAAAAAATAATTTATTGACTGTTCACACTATGTTTTGACAAGTGTTTAGTTGCTACAGTACAAAATATCAATGCACCTTGGCTTAAGATTTTGTATTAACAGAAAATGATGCAAGACACGCACAGATGTTCATCACCCATGCAACTACTGACATGAAGGGAAGTTACTGCCACTTTCAAATTTGTAAACCCAATGGGGAACTCCACCATTTGTACTCTTCAAGATTATTTCACTAGTACTCTTAATCCTGTGAGAACAGTTGTAAAGAAAGCAGAATTTTAAGTACTTAAATTTTGTTATAATAATAATAGTGTCACTACTGTTGTCTACTAGTGGTTTACAATGTCAATACATCAATACAACGTTGGCCTCACTCATGCTAATGCCATATATCTAAATTTAAATTGAAAGAAAATGTGACTTTCTAAAGAGATTTCCCTGCCAGTTTGACTCAACACCACACCCCCACTTCATGACTCCTCATGATAGTCAGGACATGAATAAATGTAACATGAACTAATCTGATTGGCTTGCAGTATATCATTTATGGCAGAATCTCTGTCTTGTGAAATTATCATGGGCTGCGTATCTTGTATTGTTATCGTGAGTTAGCCTGCATTGCCCAATCTGTTCTCACCTTCTTAAATGAAAGAGAGTCAACAGTTTGTGCGTTTAAACTACAAACTGTTGACTAGCCTCAAACTTAACTTCCTGTGTTAGATGTTTTCTCTGAGTTTGTAAAAGTTTAAAATATCTCCAGTGAGAGTTTTCTTAAAAGGACTGGCATCCCCATTGTCTGACAAGTTTCCCCTGTTTTACTTTGAGGGTATGAAGCATCACGTATAGCCTCGTGACAAATATGATCCATAATGATGCAGTCAAGCTGTTGCCGCTATTTGTGGCCTCCAACCTAAACGGGAAAAGTGCAATCACGGAAAATAGCATTGCTCTGATTTCTAAAAGGTTCAAGATGGAATTTGGGTTGGTTAATATTTATCAAGACTTGTGTCCACTTGGACAGATAACTTCAAAACATTAAAAAAAAAAAAAAACACTTTAAAAACAATGGAAGCAAATCACAGCAAACATCACAACTTTTTGGGTTGATGATTAATAAATAAGAACACATTTTCAAATGTTTTCCATTGTTGAATGTGTTTTTTTAATATTCAGAGTTTACCTCTAGAATTTGCTCTCATGTCTGATTACACTGTTGGCACAGAGTCTGCAGTAAAACATTCTCTTTACGTGACCATGTCCTCCTCATCTCCTTTTGTCTGGTCCTCTCTTACACAGATGTACTTGTTAAAGGCATATATCGCCTCTGGGTGCCCTGTTTCTCTCCCCGTCTCTTTTACTCTCCTCCTGACTGAGTGCCTATTTTAAGAGGTGAAAGCTGGTGAAGCGAAGCCACAAGGGGACATCAGTGAATTTTGCAAACCAGAACTTTGGTGCTTTGAAGGGGAGTAAAGAGAAAGGAAAAAATAGTATTTGCTACAAGACAGTGTTCATTTTGGCAGCTATTTAGCCTTAGTCTTAGACTTAAGACAAAAGTGTTTTTATTATTAGTTGTGTCACATTTTAGACTTTTTCTTTTTGTCATGGTGTATTCCTTACTCTCTCTCTGTGACACAAAAAAGTTACAGCTGCACATCTCCCTAAGCTATCACCCCTGTATCTCTTTCTTCTTGTTTACTTCCTGGATAGACATCTGTTTCCCAGGTAGCTGCCAGCTTCCACTTGTGTCTTGTTTAGGTACAGAGAGTGAAATTTCCTGCTTTTCCCTTTTTGGCTTTGTGACTCATGTTGTTCCAGCTACATCCGAGGGATCACCCTTGTAGACTTTTGACCCTTTCTTTACCACCTAGGCCAAGCTGGAGGTCTGACAAATGCATTAGTATCAGGTCACACTCTATGCTCAAACTTTGTTGTGGTGGTGAAGGTGCCGCTGTGCTGTGCTGTGCTGTGCTGTGCTATATAAATAGCGTCTGTTTTGGTCCCCATGGTGGAGAAAGAGACACAAGGTGGGGGGAGAGGAAGTGTACGTTAGCACCCAGCAGATTAGAAGAGGAAGTTGTTACTTAAAGCTGCATCATATTTTACCACTTCATGTACATGGAAGCTTGAAAGTTGTAACAAGTTGCCAATGGTGCAATAAAACCCTTTCTGAGAAAGGAGGCTTTGTAATGAATTGACAACATTGTATTTGATGTAGAAATGTTGGTGTCAGTCCAGTCCTGATAGACTGTATAAAGTTCCTCTGTCACACCTGAGTGGTTTGTTTTATCTTCATTTATTTACCATTGATTATCCTGCTGCTGGTTCATCCTCTACAGAGCTCCCATTGTCTTGTTTGGTTTTAAATACAGAGCCATAGAGCACAGCTGGTTAGTACTGATCCCCAAGAATGTTTATGTAAGAATAAAATAAAATACTTAATGAAAGCTTGGATTTGTAAACTTTACGACAGTTTGGCAAACTGTGCGCTTGGATTTGCATTGAAAATCCATGCAAAGTCGTATGTACCGTTTACGAAAACATGCCTGATAACAAACGGCTTTTAATGTTTCATGTTAACTCAACCTTCAGGGACTCCGTAGATTACAATAACATAATTTAAACTTAGATGCTAGTCAAATTCAGACCATTCTACAAAAATACTCCTAGACACCCAATATTGGGTCATTTCTTGATTTTTTTTATTACCAAAAGCAGGCCAACTCCTGCACACTCACACCAACAATTTTTCCAACCTTCCAGCTCATACTAACCTTGTTTACACTGGAGAACAAAAGCATTGTATTGCTTCTGTAAAGGATCTTTCTCTGTTCCTGTGTTGACCAGTCTCAATTGATCAGTCACACAATTTAGGAAGTTCTACTCTGTACCAGCAGCGAATACTCCTTCTCATGGGAACTTTTTGTAATTGTTACTTTTCTTATAATGGCTGGAGTTACACCTTTACCTTCCTCCTCAGGGGTTTATTTTTCTTAAAGTGTAATCAAACCGGCCTTTCTGTGGTAAAGAAAGGAGAAAGGAATAAATCAACTCAGTAAACACCAATTTGGTGTGATAAAAGAATCTACACTTCAAAGTAAAAGGTGTCCTTAAAATTAATAGTAGAGCACTTTCATTACAATGTGGACAAGTAAGAGTCAGAAAAAAAACACAATAGTCTTCATTGGTGCTGAAAAGGCTTTATTACTGTGACTTATTTTTAGTCTTTACTATGAGTATCTCTATCTTAAGGATACTGAGCTTGATGTGTAAAACATCTGTGGCATCTTGATGATTTATTTTTAAAGTGAAGTTAGGACCTGTCATTGAAATACAGTCATTGAAATGCTGTTGAAACCATATGGTTAAATGGTAAGTGGACTTGAGCTTGTACAGCGCTTTACACCGCAGGTCACACCTACACATTCACACTGATGGCAGAGGTTGCTGTCTAAAGTGACCATCAGATGTAACTTATCCCATTCGTACACATTCATACACCGCTGATGAAGGAGCGGGTTCAACTCAGGGTTAAATGTCTTGCTCAAGAACATGTGGCTGCAGGAGCTGGGGATCGAACCCCCCCGACGTTCCAGTTAATAGACTACGGACTCTTTCAAGCCGTCCCATATCGAACCAAGTTTTTCATCCGATTTAGCCGCTATCTTTATGAAGACATCTTGTGCTCTGTAAATAAACAAGTCACTTTTAACGGTGCATGTTTTATAAAGTACGTCAGCATCAAGTCATGAATCCTGTATGCGTTCCCACTGCCCACGAGGCTAACTTTTGTCCTTTTGACCCCCGCTCAGAGCTCCAGCCGTCAGAGCATCTCAAGATAGAAAGCTCCATCTGGCTGCCTCTCAACGTTGTCTCCAATGGAAACGCCTCCAGCAGCTCGCAGGCAGTCGGCGTTACAAAGATCGCCAAGTCGGTCATCGCCCCTCTGGCCCAACAGCACGTCTCCGTCTTCATGCTCTCAACCTATCAGACGGACTTCATCCTGGTGAGTCTCTACTTCTACTTCTGCTCTCGCTTTAGCCCCCTCCAGTTTCATCAGCACTCACTAGTATCTTGTTCAAATGAAAGAGGCACTCTAAGCTGTTCTCTGTTGTATAATTCAGCAACGTCTGGGGCAATTTTTCAAACTCTTTAATGTACTAAAACTCCAGGCGTCTTATCTTGTAGTGATGCCTTTCACCTACTGAGCTCTGCCAGACAAAAGAAAGCCACGGCGTCTCGAGTTTTGTCCGCTCGACAAGTCCTGCAGTTAAGGAATGAATTCCCGACAGAGCTGAGAGCATTGAAAAGTTAGTTGATGTATTACATGAGAAAGTGTAAAGTGGGCAAAAATAGATAACACGGAGACGTTTGTGTCAGCAAATATATGAATGGTCCACTTACTGAGCGTGTGCTTTCTCCCTTTCACAACATGACATACTGGCCTTGTGCCGCTAATGAGCTCATTGCAGACTATAAATACAAAGTCGTAATGTCAAGTGCGAACACATGTTTCACAGGGTGTTCAACCATCAATATTTATGTCTCCACATCTGCGTTGTGTAAGGTGAGAGAGAAAGACCTGGCTGTAGTCATCACTACTCTGGAGGAGGAGTTCAATATCTACAAGGAGGTGGGAGGAGAGTCTGTCCCTATGCACTGTCAGGATGTGTCCAACGGCCTCCAGAAGAACGGCAAAGAAGGTAGAGGTCACAGTCCTGTCCACTTCAGTATGAATTCTGAAGATACGTTCCTCTAGCATCACCCTTTGGTTCTTCATGGGAAGAAGAGAGACATACAGTAGTTATCACATAGAGATTATCTTGAGACAAACGGGTCACAAATCCGGGGGGGGGGGGGGGGGGGGGGTCGGATTTGAATAATGCACGGTAAATTGAGTTCCAGAAAGAAGAGATCATGACAGGTGATGAATCGTGTTCAAGGCCGGCTTTTTCCATTAACTCACTCAATTGTGCCAGTAAAGGCTGAAAGGGAAAAAATTTATTTACATCACACAGAACGTGCTGTTCAAAGACACATTTTGTTCCAAACTTCTCTTCCACTTCAGCAAACAGCATGCTGTACGACGTTATAGAATGCAACAGTGCAAACAGGCTGGTTCCGCACGACGTATCAAACATAAAGGAACGTTTCAACTATGTTGACTTACTGTGTCCTATACAGGAAGTTATTTTTTACTGTAACCATAACAGGACATGCTGTACGGTGAGGGCAGAATATTCTGTAAAATGTGTCCACCCGTTTCACATTCTTTTATTTCTTTGCGTTGTTTTCTTTTTTTCAACTCAACACTTTAATAAAGACACTTTTCACCAACCAGCAATGCTTTGCTTGGAAGTTACTCCGACTCACTGTAATGACCTGAACGCAGCTCTGACTTCCCTACTTTAATCTGCATGATGGAAAGAGGAGATAGAAAAATGTTCTTGCATTAGAGAGGAACTCGACTTGGTGTCAACACTAGTTCATACAGTATGAACTAGAATTCAAATTCGTTCCTCAGCAGGGGGTCTGGTGGGGAATTGAATGGTGCAAATATACTGCATAGGGTGAACTGAATATGTGCGTTCAGGTGAAAACAAAAAGGGACTTAACTCAGTCGGGGCTAATTTGCCAAAATGCAAAGGATATATGAACTTAGATAACCCTGATGTTAGACAGAGTTTCAGTCTTTTGAACCTCTGATCCAGCAGAAGATTGACATTTTTAAGCTTTTTTCAGCCATGATATTTTCTATGCTTACACTTTGGTAAAACTAGAAATTTGTATAAAATTTGAATTGAATGGGAAAAATGCCAGATGATTTATTGAAATTTACAAATTGTTCAGAAAACCTGGATCCCCCTCCCCTTTGTGGTTCTCTGAAGTTTCTCTACCATGATTTAAAGCAGAATAAATTCATTTGAAACAGACTTCCATCTAAATCAGGAAAAACATGTCTCAGTGTCTCAAGTGTCAAAGGGGTTTTGTATGAAAGAATATTACAGTGGATCTGTTGCTATTTCCTTGTTACATCCAAATCCTGTCATTGCTTTCTTCCAGCCATCCAGCCTACAGTTCACCCAGTGCTGATCCCCCAGAACCAGTTCTGTGTCATGTCTCTGGACCCAGACACACTGCCGTCCATCGCCACCACGCTCATTGACGTGCTATTTTATTCCAGCAGGTGAGATAATGTGAACTCATAATGAAAATCGGTGTTGTTCGTTACATTTCATTAGTCTAGAAAGCAGATTTATTTACCTCAGTGAATGAAATGTGCATTGAAAATACAGCCGTAGTTTACTTTAGTACCTTTGTGAAACACAAGGTGGCAGCACATGATGCAAACCAGACTTCACCAACCACTAAGTCATTTTTATTGCATCTTAGGTAACATAAGCATAATGTGTACTATTATGAAGTTCAGTAACTTCCACATTATACCAAATTAGTAAAAATAAATTGTTTTTACTCGTTTGGAATAACTGATGACTTTATTTTATCTTCTGTTTTTTCTGACAGGTAACTAATTATGTATTATTTATTTTATATATGATTTTTTTTTTTTAATTACTTTCTGCTGACTTCATGTAATGATCTAATGTCTCACACATGTGTCTCCTCTTTAGTCCAAAAGGGGACGCACAGTCCTCTCCCAGCCAGGACATGGACTGTATCAAGTTCTTCTCGTTCTCCCTCATTGATGGCTACATCTCACTGGTGATGGACACTGAGGCTCAGAGACAGTAAGACTACACTCTACAGTCTACATCATTAAACACTGGAGATGCTTACACATTAGAGCTTCATAAACAATTTATTTACATGATACGTTTAAATATATATGTATATTATGTATATGTATATTAGATGATTCATTTTAACTGGAAGATTAAAACATTTTGCATTGATCCACAACAGCCTTTTAATTTCATTCTGCTTTATTGAACCATTTAATTTTAGCCCTTATACAGGCACTTACTTTAACTCACCTCATTCCTTTCTCTGTTGTTGCTGGTTAATTACTTTATGGGAGTTGTCCTGTCTGTTTTTTTCTATGCATTTATTTGTCAACATCTCTTAAGTGGGTCTTTCCCTGTCCATCTTTGAAATGGTCTGGTTGCCTGGTAGAACTCAGTGCATGATCTTTGTGCTGCAGGTTTCCTGCTGATCTACTCTTCACCAGCTCCTCTGGGGAGCTGTGGAGAATGGTTCGGATAGGGGGACAACCGCTGGGCTTTGGTAAGGACACCCTACTTTTAAATGGCCGTACATTTGATTGTATGAATGTAGTTCAAATCAAGTTTAAAGCTCAATAGTCGTCTGATTTTTGTTTTAAATCTTGATAAAGACTGCTTGTTATCAGACAAAGCACACTGAGGATAGCAACGTCTAAATGTTTTGTAATGCAGCGTCTTCTCGTGAAACAGTGAAGATAGCCTGTGACAGCCGGCTCTATGAAACTGTAGAAATAACTCAGAGTGACTGTAACACTGGAAAAAAAAATTTTTTTAGGGGATTTTTCCTTTTCAGAACTTAATTGCAATTGTATTTACATTCATTATATTGATGCCAACTCTCAAATGTGTTTGTTTTCTTCTTGCTGAGTTGTCATCGTGATAAATATTACTCTCTAAACTGAGCTTCAATTATTTAAGGGATTGAGAAGCTTTTGTAAAAAAAAACATGTGAATCGGACAATTAGGATGCTCTGCAGCGTGTTGTACAATTCATGTTAACTGCTCTATATGAATAAATAAAGAACAGACTCAATACAAAAGAGCAGCAACTTACTGTCTGATGTAAATGTTTATACAGTAAAAGAGCAGCAAATGTTCAGATTTTTTATGGTAATATTTGTGGATTTTTTTCTCATTTTGTCTGTCTTTCTGTTGTTTTAGATGAATGTGGTATAGTTGCCCAGATATCTCAGCCTCTGGCTGACAGCGACATTTCTGCCTATTACATAAGCACCTTCAGCTTCGACCATGCTCTGGTGAGTCAAATAGTTCTGCATCATTAGTAAGGCCAATGCAATTGTTTTTCCAAGCTTGACAGTCATTACATATGAGACTCACTAACGCTTAATTTGAGGTCAGATATGAAAGATTTCAGGTCTGGGTAAAGGGCGTAAACAGACGTCACCAAACATACGTCTCATCTCTGCAGTTTATTTCACACCTGTTTGTCCGTTTGTGGGAGTTTTTGCTGACCAAACCAAATTTATGAACTTGTATAACCATCAAATTACAGCCATATAAGTGTGGAAGACATTTTAATAATGAAGCAATTTGAAGTTTAATTTGTTTGTTAAAATATAGAATAGTTGATGAGTTCTATTTGGCTGACAAAGTCATAAAAAAAAACGACTTTTTAAAAATCGTTCCTTTTTTTTCCTTTCTTTCTTAAAAGTGTGTTTATAGTCTGAACCTAGAGTCTAAGCAAAGACATTCTAGATCAATGTGAAACAGTGTTTTTGTAAACAATGCATAAATTCACAGGCCTTAATATGTGTAACTTCTATCAGTTGCTGTGTGATTTTCTGAACCCAGTATTGGTGTGGTCTTCTCATTTAACTTCTTAAATGGATGGTTGAGTTCAATGGCACCAAATTACCAAGAAGAAAGATATTATCTCAGTGTTTGCTTTTACACAGAAACTTATCTTAAAGAGTGTGACTCAGCTAGTTAATCAGACAAGCCTGATCTCCCTCCTACATCAGTGTGATCCATGAATTGTTCAGACGCATTAATGGACAAGAATGTAATCTCTTCAGATGATCAGAAATACTGGTCATTGAGACTATTTCTTTGGTTTCACTCTGGCTTCTTAAAGAAGGGTGGTTAAATGCACATCCTGTAGGTTCAGAGCAATTTTAAAGAAGCTAAGCGGCACTCTTACTCACTCCTCTATAAAGTTCTTACAACGTTTTCCACACACTCATCTCTGCCAGATGATACTAATGAAGAGTTGTTTTTCACCTTGACTTGTTAATATGGTTGTAATCTGCTCTCAAAGCCCTAAACATATGGCGTTGTCCCTTTTTCTAGAAGCAATCTCCTAACATTTAACAGATAAAGACTAATGGGAAAGGGCTTCCCTAAAGAAATAGGGTTGGAATAAAACATAAAATTCTTCAGTAGCAAGTATGCACTGGTGAGTATTTCACAAGTCTTTGCATCACAATACATTTGTACAATCTTTCATCTGAGATAATTACACCTAGTCACCAAATTCTTCCAAAGGTGAGCCAAGAGGAGGATATAAAAAAAAAAAAAAAAGGTGAGCACTGTCATGATCTCAGGGTATTCCACAAGTACTGTATTCAAGCGTTCATTCTTTTCAGTCCTACTTTAAACATGTTTTGGAGATGAGTGTATAAATGACTGAAACAGCTGTATTATGCACACGATGCATGTCACCGGGCTGAATATAGCTCTGAAGGTGTCATAGAAATCCATTGCACGCAGTCTTGCTCATAGAATCTATTTCGACATAAACATTGTAAACTTGAGTGGGACTCAAGTAAAACCACAAGCTGGCCTAACAATAGCAAACTCCATTCAACTAAACGGCTATTGCATCACTCACTGCTTCCGTTCGTGTGTTTCTGATAAATGCTTTGCAACCATGGTCGTCTGGTGATTTTATTATGCAGTGGAGAAGACGAATCGGAAGGAATTCACCACTTCCTTTTATAAGTCATAATAATAATAATTAAAATGTTTTCCGTGTCATCAAAACTGCAGAGGAGATGTTTCATTGACGTTAGTGGAATGAAACACAAATACTTTAAGAACTTTATAATACAAATCTAAACATTATTTTGTTGCTGTTTTTTTTTTTCTTAGATTCATTAGTCTCTTTTTAGCAATGATAGGTGATGAGACTGTCTATCAGCAGACAATGATTCATTAATCAGAGGGGTTGTGATTTGGGCTCTTTTCATCATCCCGAATTTATTAGGAAATTTAACAGCATCATTTTTGTGAAGTGGAATTGTGAAAATGATGGAGGGTCATTTAGAGAGCTGTTGATCAAGAAGTCGCAATAACAGAATTTGTTGAGGACATTTTCCAAAGCAAAGTCACTAACACGAGACAGAGAGTGTGCATACAGTACGGGCTGATGGGCAGGACACTCTTTGGCTCATACTTGATGGGAGTAGTCAGGATCATTCTGTCTTTTAATAAAGACCCAGGGAAATTCCAGTTAATTCTAATGAATTTTATGGAAACTCCTGGATGTAGCAAATATTGTCCTGTCAACACACGCATACATGCAAGATTGTGTTTAAAGTGAGAATCTCAGAGATAAGTCAGAATTTAATTTGCTTGGAGTTTGGTGATTTGAATAAGTTGTCCACAAATGACAAGGCCAACCATGGGGAATACAAAAATACGCTCCCTTCGACCAAGGAACTGAAACCTTGCTAGGGATGGTAAAAAGTGAAGCCTCTTGTTGGCAAGATAGCAAAACCCTTCTTATCTATTTTTCTTAATTCAGTTTTACATTTGGTTGTTTTATGTTGCATCTGTTTTAACATCTGTTCAAATAAGACAAAATATATGATTAAGGTAAATTTAAATACATTTAAAAGGGTTTACTCTGTTTTTTTTTGTTCCATATGGCACACCGATTACTTTCTGTTCCCTTTGGTTTAGCGCAAGGACAAATCCTTTTTGGTCTTGAATATACTGGTTATTTTGCATATATATATATATACACACACACACACACACACACACATATAAATTGCAATATACTTGCTAACATTTTATCAATTTTTACAAGAAGTTGTATTGCGGTAAATACCCTGCATAAAGATTTTTTTCTGCTACCTCTAAGTGGCCTGGGCAAAAAAAGAACTAATACCGCTTTAACTTGACTTTTTTTTTGTAGGTCCCTGAGGAGGACATCATGAGCGTGAAGGACATGCTCCAGTATCAGAGGAAAGAACAAGCAACAAGTTGATTTTCTGAAGTCCAGTCTGAGCTGAATCATGCCAGCTCAGTATGCCATCCTTCACTCCAGCTCCAGTGGCCTGAGGTGGCAGACCAGCAGGAGATGGAGGCTAAACTGTGCCTAGACTAGCACTGCTTCACCAGCAGTATTAATAACTACGGACTTGCCAAGACCACCGGAAGCGCTTCTTGCACAGTTTGTCTGTGAGGCCTCCTGTCTTACCTATCTGAGGCAGGATGCACTGAGTCCCAGGAGGCCCACAAGCTCACATAGGCACATCAACATGCACAATAATCCTAAAACATCAACATATCCACACGCACACACACACACACACACACACACACTTGAACATACAGAATAAAAGCACAAAGTAAGACATGTGAACAGTGTGACAGAGTCTTTTTGCCTCTAACATAGGACTCTGGAAGTTAAATTGTTCATATTCTTGCATACATTTCACTAGCGCTATGAAGTGATAAACACAAAACTTAGTCTTCCAGTAATGTTTATTTGATGATGCCATGGTTCAAAACAACAGTTTTTTCTTTTTTCTATTTTTAAATTCATTTTTATCAGCGGCCACTTTCAAGAAGTGCAATTTTTACTGCAATTTTTTGTGGAACTGAAAGTGTGACGCTTGAAATGCAAGGCTGTTGTTAAATCATTGATGTGGCAAAAATTTTCATGAAAAGAAAACAGAATTTCTGTTTTTTGACTAGAGGGCTCACTCATTTTGGTTTGAGAAGAGTTATCGGTAGTTAGTTATTATGTATTAGGACTAGTACAAATGCTGTGAATCAGTTAAGCAAGCTTAGTCAGTGTTTGTTTGTTGTTTGAGAGAGAGAGGTCATTTCTTAACCATAGTATTACTCAAGGTCAATAACACTATGTATTATTTTTTGTTATTTGCACAATAAACTTTCATTTAGTCAAGGTCACTCGTATTTCTTGGTACATCCACATTTTGTACAATTTGAAGTCAAATTATTCTGTACAATTATTTTTTTGTGTGTGCTGCTTCATTAAATAAATAGTATTGAAAAATAATTGTTGTTGACTGCTTGGAACTATCCAGTTGAAATCTTGAGGGATGTACAAACAATTTTTGACTCAGTCTTTATGACAGAAAGTGCATTCTCAACTTCTGAGTCAGATGAAGTTAAAATAAAGAGTTATTTTTGCTTTTACAGGAATGGAAGTGAGTGAGGAGTTTATAATGATAAAAGGGGTGACGTATAGGGAACTTCTTGTGATGCTCACATCGTCCCAGTTTTTAAGGGAAATCTTGCAACACCATCTCAAAGGTGTAATCCTTGTGGTTTTGAGACTGAGGTAAGGTCTATCAAGCCTTGCATTAAAGAAACTCCTAATAACTCTTGATTGTACCATGGTGCTCAGAGTAGCTTTTTAAATGGTAAAAACAAGTATAAAGGTTACTTGACGAGGTAGTAAAAAGCTAAAACCTATTATATAACACAGTGTTTTGATACTCTAGCTCTAATAAAATGTAACCTAAACGTCATTTATTTAGAGATAGATTGTACTTCTAAACTCATGATTTTTTGTTTTGTTAACAAGGCAAATAAAACAGGATCCAGAGCATAACACCAGCAAACCAAGTGTAAATTAAAATGACTTACACCGGAGCTGATCCCAGCTGTCATTGAGCGAGAGGTGGAGTACATTCTGGACAGGACGCCAATCAATCACAGTGCTGGCACAAAATTTAAAAAAATAAAAAACAAGTCACCTATAGGCAATTAAGAGTGCACAATTAATCTATCGAGTATGTCTTTGGTCTATGGGAGGAAGTGCGAGTACCTGGAGGGAACCAACACATGCAGAGGAGACCATGCAAAAGCCCCTGTCGGACCAGAGCTTTGAAACCTTGCTGCATACATTTTAAGTCCTGTTGGTTGTTTAATTCAGGTAAGACATTTAAAAATAGAAAAAGTATGGTGATACAAACTGTAGGGAGCTGTGAATGAAAGACCACAGTATGATTGATACACATAAGATGAATGATTAAATACTCTGAGTGGAATATATGGAAAACAAGTGTCAAGGAGAAACTGAAGAACGACTTATCGTGTCTGTCATCTGAAACTCTAGGTGTCGTGGGTACTAATTGGGCCCAACTACATACATTAAACCTTCAACAGTAGAATGCAAATGATCGCAACTCTGGTTGGAAAGATGAGAAAACAGAATGTAGAATGACTAAAAGGGAACCATTTTCTCTTTGCTTATCTTGTCCTGTACAGCTTTTATTAGTTATTATTGGAAAAAAATGTCAACAGTCTGTTTCTGAAGTGTCCTTTAACTCTGCAGCAGTTGTTACAAGTGTAACTATAACTAATCAGTCTGTTGCTGATGGTCTTGCTTGCTTTTCTAGGCCTTCCAGGGGCATACATTTTACTTTCAGTGTTTCATAACCAGGTTACTTATTTCCACTAAAAAAAATAAAGCAATGTTTTATTCTGACACCTTGTCCCAGGATAATATAAGTATTTTTAAACCTATATTTGATTTCCTCTTTTCAGCTAGTTAAATTTGAACTTCTCTTACAAGTGCTTAGGAATAATAGAATGCCATTTTGACAACAAAACAGCCATGATTATAGAAAAGTCACATATACCAAAATATAAAGCATGATTTGAATCATAGAAGCCCATTTGTGCAGTTTGGTTTCTTACGTATTCCATTAACTTCATCATGATCTATTCAATTCGTCCTATAACCTTTTTTTTGTGGAATCAATTTAGTCTGGGTTATTACTCCGACGGGGGAGTTTCTCGGTTCACACTCAAATACCTAAAAATGGTGTCTCATTTGATCTGCTGATATTTTGTCATTTGAAGTGACAAGCCTGTTTGCAAGATCATATCTTAGGAGCACATAAAACTATTCAAGTCACACCTCTGTCATGTCATCATGGAAATTGTCATTCCATGTAGTGTGTGTAAGTGTGGGTGGGTTTAATGCTGTATATATAGGCCAGAGAAGTGATGAAAAGTCTTGTAATATAACACCTTGCTGTTTTAACGTGGATGTATTATAAACAACAACAGAGGATAAGGTGAATTACTGACAACTTTGACTATGGATTCAAAACTCAATGGACTCTTAAGTCACTATAGTAAGTATATTTAAAATATTTAATCTTATACGTTAAAAATGTTCAAATTAAAACATGGTTACATCTTGTAACAAGGCTGTGGATTAATCCAGTGCTTGGGTTAATCATATTACAGTGTGTAAAATATATAGTTTATTGTACTGTAGCCGTGTTCAAAGAAGTATTCACGATGATTTCATGTGTAGTGGGATGGTTGGAATTTATTTGTGTTAAAGAACCAACTATGAGGCATAGGCTCTTAAGGCTCTTCAGTTTATCTACTTGTTCACCTTAAAAACGAGCTAATGTCTCTCCTTAACAAAAATAATTGAAAAAGCTAAATCACCCTTAAAAACACAGAATTCTTTTTATGCTCTGTTACACATTGAGTCACCTGTATCCTCATGACCGTTTCTTAGTTCTGGCCTTGATACTGCTGGAGGTCCACTGGAGGCCAGTGTTTCCAGCTCCACTTAACTCAAGATGTTATGAAGACCTGGACAACTTGAAGTCTTTTGCAGAACTATTGGAATTGGAAGCAACAAATCTACTGGTAAGCTATGTACTGTAAGTACAGTACAGTGATTTTGTCATGCAGGTTTTCCAAGTTTGGTATTTTTGCCTTTCGGATTGTTACTGTAACCATGCACACATTTTAGATGGACTTTCTGTAGCTGGTGCAAAACTTTCAAATGTATCCACTGGTCTTTGATCAGTAAGTTTCTTGATCAAAACCTTATTTATGATCTTAGGTTCCTTGCACAGATTTCAGTGTACAGTAAGATCTGAAGTCTAAAATCAGAGTTAATTCAGAGGTTGTCTTTATGTGAATTGCGTTTCGTGATGGCTTCCATAGATTTTGAATGTGACTTGAGGGGCTTTAGTAATTCCGGCAATGAAATGTTTGACAATGTGCGTGCGCCAAAACCCCGGAAATGGCGTGCGCACAAAATGATTCAGATTTATAAAACCGTTCATACGCACGCCTGCACGCAATGTTCCCTTTATAAATCACGATCCACCTGGAAATGTGCGCACGTAACTTAGTCCCATGTTCCGCCCTCTACCAACCATAAACGGTCAATGCAAAGCAGCTCCTGAATGAAAATGCATACAAACGAGGGGGCGGAGCAAAGGTTTCCAGCGCTGGATCGCGGCGAAACCCGAAAGTTTAGACAAAGAAACGAAACTTTCTGACCCAGAAACAGAGGAGTTTGTGAATGAAGTGAAGGTTAAAATGGACATATCGGTAGTTTGCTGCAGCAGGAGGATCACAAGCTGAAGAAAAATCCGAGAATGACACCACGTCGCTGCTGCATTCACCCTGTCCTATGTGCCAAAACATCCACCGTTCATTATTACGCACGAGTATTTCTGCAATGTTTACATGTTTACGGGACCCACACTGACTTCTTCATATAGTGGCAGAGAGGTCACGTCAGTCAGCAGTCTCCCTCACTGTTTAATATTATTAATCAAAGGTTTGATCAACGAACAAAAACGTTTGATTGTTGGCCACATATTTTCGTGGGCATCTCCGTCTGCACTGTGACTGATTATGAGGATATATAGACCTAATGATCGTTTCAGAGATGCCCCGACTTAATGTCCACACTAGAATTATTTACAGAATAAATACGTGCAGCTGATGAAGATGTGCTGAGTCTGGAGGAGGTGCGCTCTGTCTCTGTGCGCTCTGTGCGTCTTGACGCAGGTATCTTTATTAAAACTAAAAACCACACTTGATGATAAATGCACGATATTGAAAGATATTAATGAAAACTGGTGGCTCTATGGTCTTTGTTAGTCTAATGTTTAACTGTAATCAGTGATTACATTAGTGTACAAGTCCGGTCCTCTGAGGTCCGTCTGGGATGATGAAGGCGAGACGGCGCTGATGAAATATGCATGTGACGGACTTTTATTTTTTGTTTTTATTTGTTTATATATTGTCATAATGAAAGTTACTTATCGGAAACGGCTCACTACATGCGCGATTATAGCCTAAATAAAACCATCGGTTTGAATGATCATGATGACGTGGATCTGTCAGTAAAGTTTGATATTTAGTGAAATAAAATGTGGACATCAATATGTATCTGCAGGCTTCAATTCACCACTTCGCCGTCTGTGTCGCCAATTTCCCCTGCCTCCAAAATGAACGTACGCCTGGGTCAGAGTTTGCTTACCGGTGCGCACATTTTACCGTCAGGTTTGTTTTTATAGATCACAAACTTTGCGTGGGAAAAGGCGTGCGCCAGTTTCAGACCCCGTTTTGTGCGTAGGCAATGGTTATAAATGAGACTCCAGAGCAGTTGCTCGTGTACTAAAATGGCAGTACATTCAATTCCTGCTAAATCAGAAAAATGTGTAAATTCCTCTTAATCCAAAAATATTTCACCTCATTTCTATGAAAGAAAAGTTAAAGCTTCACCAAATGCTGAAGTCATAAACCTTATCTTTCTTTCCTTTTGATTTTGATTTTTGAGCTGTTTGTGCCTTTATTGGAGAGATAGGACAGTGGACAGAGATGGAAATCAGGGAGAGAGAGAGTGGGGATTGACATGCGGGAAAGGAGCCACAGATTGGATTTGAACCTGGGACGCCCGCGTTGAGGACTATAGCCTCAATATATGGGACGCACGCACTAACCATTGCGCCACCAGCGCCCCATAAACCTTATCTTTCTTGATTGGTTTCTGATTTTGTCACACCCCTGGTTACTGCTCTACATAAACTGCACTATTATCAACTACTCAAAATCCAAGGTGCTTGTTATTACTCCCTCAGGCCCCAGTACTAGCTATATTGGTAATATCTATCCAATTGTATTACAGTAATGTTTGTAGATAGACCTGCAACCAAGGGGTCATTCTTGATTCAGACCTACCTTTTGATACCCAGGTGACCAAAGTTATGCTGCTTTGCTCAACTGAGACAGTATACCAAAATAATTTCATTCCTTCTTCCTCCTGACTTAAAAAAAGTGATCTGTGCATTCATCTCTTCCAGACTCGATTATTTCAATGCACTCTACTCAGGAATTAGCAAGCATCACGTTCAAAAATGCTGCTGTCAGGCTTTAAACTCATAGCAAGTAAAAAGACCACATTACACCTGTCCTTACTTCCCTTTATCTCTACCTACCGGAGGGTTTAAGAATGGATTTTAATCCAGAGATGAATTGCTGCGTTAAAATAAAAAAACTTTATCTTTTTTCTTCTCAAAAACAAACGAGTGTGATCTTCGTGAAGTTGTATGAGCTAAAAATCTTTGCCTTTACTTCAATGTATAATTGTGGAAAATGTATTTAAAACATATTCTTTCTTCTAGATGGAATATCCTGAGCCCTTTAGTGATTCAACTCCAGACGCTGTCATTGATTCCACATTATCCGGTATGAAGTTCTATGAGAAGCTTCAGGACATCTACATCAAGAGCGAACTTTTTTCTTTGCACTTTTTGAAGGTAGATGAATATGTGCAGGACCTTTTTAGAAATGAAAAACCTATTAATAAGCTCCTGCCACGTTTCAAGGACAGACTCACTGACCTTTCGAAAAGATTACAGCATAGTCTCACAACGCTGCACCCAGACACTCCTTTGCCGGCAAAACCAACGGCTTTGACGTTTGACCATGATCAAGACTATGAAAAGAAAAAGTATGGCTGGCATGTTATAGACAGAGTAAAGTACTGGCTTTCACAGGTGGCTCAGGTACTTGACATGGGAAAGGAAGTATGTTACGAGTAATCAGCTGGGATTTTTGAATAACCCTGATGATGTCACCTGGTTTCCCCTTCCTCTCTGGTGTACTCTGCAAAGCTTAAGATGCTAAACGTGGTGGAAAAGCAGAGCATAGGAAGCCATCTGTATAGCTAGTGCAGCTACTCTGCACATTGGAATGAATAGGCTACTTTTGCACAATAGTAAAATACACATTTACCATTTTTATATACATTTATAAACCACGAAGTATGGATTTTTTAAACATAAAATGTTGTGTATTGTGTATTAAATCTTTGTGAAAAAGACTGTTATATATATATATATGATATATTTATTTAATACCTACACTTTTCTTGAGGTTAAGTATTGATAATACTATTTAATATTTCATATTTTTTTTGTATTTATATTATTATGACTGAACACAGCACTTTATATGGACAATGTTAAGTTTAATTTAATAACAGAATATTCACTTTAATAGACTTGGCAGGGAACAGTAAAAGTACAAGTGTAAATACATCAAAGTATGTAAAAGGAATGCTGTTTTCAATGTGTGTTTTATTTTGCATTCTGGTGATCATTTTTGCTTGTTGCATTCCTTTTTATTGTGTAATAAATGTACGTTTTATACTGACTCCTGACTGCTGAAGACTGACTGAAGTTATTCAATGCTATACAGCACATCAAACAGCATGCACATCCGAAAACTAAAGGACTAGGTGCTGAACAGAAAAACATCCAAAAGTAGAAAAAATAGTCCGCACACCAGGAGCTGCTCCAATTAGATTTAATTTAATAGAAAAATGACCACCTGTAACTTTTCAGGCCCTCACACTTCATCCAACATGAACAAGTGAAATGGACACACCTTCACACATATATATATATACACACAACCCCCAAGGTCACCAAAACCAACATCAACATACAATGTAAGCTATGCAAAACCTTCATATTTAAAGGGCCAAATGACCTATGCATAGACATCACAAGTACAAAAAATATTTTTAAATACAACAATAATTTCATTAGTATACAACTCCAGGAGAAAAACAGTACTCTGAGGATTACCATAATAACTTGAATAACTTGAATTGTGTGACTCCTATATATATTTTTTAATTGACCTTACATTTTTTCAAATAAAATGTATTGAAACCTTGAAAAAAATAAGTTATTATAGAGACTATGAATTGGTTTCGCCATCACAGCAGCCCTGCGGGGGGTTTCCGGGGCAGCTTCATACTGTATCCAGCACAGACAGAGCAAACTGTGAGCCCAAATCATCGTGATGACTTTTTTTTGGGGTGGGTTGTTTTTACAGAATCCATTTAAATTAGGCAAGACCAATTAGGTAAATGTGTGTCTATCGGGAAGGTAAGACTGTTGTCAGGTGTCTGGTATTTAAATCGTTGATGTCCTATTTCTTTCTTTCTTTGCATTTTAACTGTGTAAAGCACTTTGGACTGCTCTAAGTATGAATGGTGCTCTATAAATAATCTTGCCTTGTCTATAATGACTTTTTGAAAAATTGTCAATAAACCTGTTGAATTTCTGCAATTACACTTACCACTACTGGGATTAAATGTTTTTATTTTATATAAATCACATTGTGTAGCCCTGTGAATGAAATGTACTTTACAAATAATGACTGGACTGGACTTGATTATGATTATTCTTTTGGGGTGGCATGCAGCTCAGTCTGTAGGGAACCGGAGGGTCGCCGGTCCAAAAAATATGAAAGTTGGTCTGGTATAGCTGGAGAGGTGCCAGGTCACGTCCCCAGCACTGCTGAAGTGCCCTTGAGCAAGGCACCAAGTCTCTAACAGCTCTGGTGCGCCCCCTGCATAGCAGTGTGTAGCAGCCCCACTCTGACATCTCTCCACTAATGCATGTCCACAGGTCCTGTTTGTCCATGTGTTTATTTCGGGCCTATGTGTGTGAGAAGCATGTCTCTCCATAACAGAGTGTAAACCTGGCTTTCCCTCAGGGATTAATAAATTATGTAACTTTATATAACTTTTATGTCAATGATCAGACCATTTAATATCAATCGTATCCAGACAATATGAACAGAAAACACATTCTCAACCACTCTTATAGGGACATGAAATTAGTTGAAAGGTCACACACTGAACTGGGCTGACATCAAAGGATATTGTTGAGTTGTGGTTAGTGTCACATTTACGCAGAGAAAGTAAATGTGTGAGAGGGATCTGAGAGGAATGACTCAGCGTATAACGTAGGTATGTGTGGTCAAAATGATGTGATGAACAGCTGACGTACATTCAAATTGTTCAGATTAAGAGTTTAAAATGAAAAGATGTCAAGAGTACAGTGGGGTTTTTTTTTTGGCAGTGAGTCAATAGAAATAATGAAAGTTTATTTATTCATTTAAGTCACAGTTTATGTACATTGTGAATGCTAAATAACCCCTAGCGTTCGATATTTACATTATATTTTCACCTAAATGTCATTCTTTTGCAGAACGATCACTGTTTTTGTTCTTGTAAACCTTCAGGACAGCGGTGTTTAATAAAAAGTCTACTTTGTCGCTCTTATCTTTAGCATTTGCAGCATTTTCTCAGCTGGAAGTGACAGAGAGCACAGCACAAGGTGATGACTTGTCAAATGAACCCTTATCTTGATCAGATTTGCACTTCATTTTTTCTTCATCAAAACTTATTGCTGAAGTTGGAGATAAGGCGAGTTTATCTTCTTTGCTTTCACACGCCTCTGATGAGAGTTGAGCAAATGTAATAATGCTCTTGTGTTATTGTGTTACATTACTAACGGAGTCACTGCTCATCTCATTTGAAAACTTGAGAGGAGTCAGAATGATCTATAGAACAGGTAAAGTATGCTATGTAGCTTACTTTTCTTCTTTTTTTTGGTCATTCAAGAATATCAGAGAGGAAACTCTGTCCAACTTTGAACTTCATATGTTTTTTGCAATTTGATTTGCAGGTTTTCTGAAAGTTGTGTTCGCCTGGTTGTTGGTTTTGATGCACGGCTTGGATGCAGGACATGCACAAAAGGAACTTCCTGCAGGAGTTCCATGCATGCCGAAAGCAATGACTGCCCTTACCAAGGCTGTAATGGAAGAGAGCTTGAAACGTTTTGTAAGTAATGTTTAACTGTGCTGTTCGACAGGCTGTTTCAAAGTGATTCATTTGTCACAGCCTGAATCAGTACAACACATTCAGGACCCTGACATTTTTACCTCAAGTTTGCACAATGATAAGCATGTATTAAGTATTTTTTAAAGCTCGTTCTGTGTGACGTTTCTCAATCGATTTGCAGGCTAAAGAAGAATAGTAAGAAGGGTTATAAATACTTTTTACCTACATAAAAGTGACAATATCACAATTGTATTACAGAAGTTTACAGTATTACTTCTGCTTTAAAATGTGTGTTTAGTAATACTTGATGACATATTTAAGTCTCAAAAGTACAAGTAGTATTATGAAGAATGGCTCATGTCAGTGTTAAATAGGATATTTAGTAAATAACACTAGTAAAGCCTCAAACTGATTCAATAAAATAGTCTGTATAATTATGTTGCAGTTTTGGGAATTTGTCATAAAACTGAATCCACTTTATGTTACAGACAGAAAATAAGATATGGACTGGAATAGATGTTTTCTATAGAAATACATCTCTTTAACAGCTTTGACTGAGATGTTATAAACATTTTAAATGTAAATAATTGTATAGCTGTAAAGAAAAATGTATCATTCAGCCCACAATAAGTGACACAAGGTATTCCTCATGTTCCTGGAAACACTGGTGCAAATGTCTGTTTTTTAATTACTGACAAACTGTGAACTATGAGTTAATTTATTGTATTGTTAAAGGCTAAGTTGTAATACAATTAATATAAGAAATTTAGAAAATAACTATTTGTGTCTATATTTTATTTAAGATGTAAGTCTAATTAGAACAAAGCTGAGAACAGAGCTCCTACTATTTCAAATCAATGCACAAATAAATATTCAATGAAACAAGCTTTTCAATTCAAGCTATTGTGACATTTTCATTTCAAACTTGTTTTTTTTTATTGAATTTACAGGCATTTCAGATTTTATATTTCACTCAGTTTGTATTCTCTCTCTCTCTCTCTCAGGACGAAGCCAATGGGAAGCACCTCGGCACTTGGTCTCCGGGCTTCCCTGAGCTACAGGTCAATATAAACTCTTTTCTCCATGGTCCAAAGGTTCAGTGCAGCCTCATATTCATTGCTCAAGGGATGGAGAAAGTCCTGGAGGACCAAAAGAGCAACCTGAATCCTGAAGATAGTCCACTTCACAAGAAGCTCAGAGAAACCATCTCCAGGGTCAACATGCTTGCAGTGTGTATGAACCAAACCCTCGGAGGAGAGTGCTTCCCGGTTCCACCCCTGCCCGTAATGCCCAAGCATGTGTATGCGAGGAAGCAGTGGAGTCACACTCTGCTGAAGACTGCCAAGGACTATCTGGACTGGCTTGAGGATAAGATTGAGGTGCACATTTCAACAGTCAACGAGAAAAAGAAGATTAAACATCTACATACCAGAGCAACAATCAAAGGAAAGTACAAGATGAGACGTAAAGTTGCTGAGGGAACCCGTCAGGACTACTTGGAGGGGAGTGGATACCTCTTGTAGTTTCCCCTTGATCTCAGTTTGGATTGCAAAATTTGTTACGAATTATGGCAGCTGTTTTAAAAGAACATATTTTTTATAAGATGTATTATTTGTTGACATGCATCATACTGAGGAAATGGAGCTATGAAAATGTTTACCTTTTTAAAATAAAATACAAGAATACATTTGGTTTGCTTGTTCAATTTCAGATGATAAGCACAACAACATTTCTGATTGGTTGGTATAAGAAACTATGATCCTGCTGCCAATAGCCTATGTCCCACTCTGATGTCTTTACATGTATGGCTACAGCTAGCAGCTGCTTAGCTTTAAGCATAGATTAGCATAAAGTATGGAGACAGTAACCTAATGCCGTACAAAAACTTACAAATTCAAGCTTAATGAAATATTCTCCCAAAGTGTATTAACTCACAAGTCATATCCCATTAGTTAAAAAAACAGCTAGTAAAACTATCCAGTTTTTGATTGATTCAATAAATAATATTATAGATGGCCTTTTTAAAATGTTAAACCGAGTCCAGTCTGGCTATTAAGTTAGGCAGGCTAACAAGCTAGCTTCATATCGATGCTAAAGCCACTGGAAATCCAAAACCACTTCAGCTTTAAAACTATATAATTAAGAGCCCTACATACGTTATAATAAGCAGCTGAAGTTATTAGAAATGAGCTTCAAAACCAATTGGAAATAATGTAATTTAAGTTTCTATGAGTATTCTTGATATTTGCGTGCTTAGCTTTGATATTTTCACTGTTGTCGACTGTTCACATCAGTGCAAGTTTCTCAGGTTATTGTCAACAGCAACTAGTGTATGTAACGTGTATGTTAATGGGTAATATGAAATGGAAAGCTAAGCCATTTGAAAAACACCATTAGTGACCAAGTGAAACAAGGATGAGAAAGCTTCTACTGTCTCCCCTGATTTTGACTCCAAGGTCTTAAGATACCGCTTAGGGCTTCAAAATATGCGGTCTTCATCTACTGTGTTAACGTCAAAACTGTTATTTGAGCTAGGTTTCTTAACAGTTATTCACATTTCTTCAGTTTTATGAGATACTTAATGAGATTCCACACTTGAGTACACATTTTTACTATTTCAAGCAGATTTTGCAAGGCTTTGAGACAAAAAAAAAACATCAAACCAACCCTCTAGACTGCATAAAAATATTACTATGTTCATTAAATGTGCTACTTTCCACCAGCTGATATGGTTCCCATGTGACAGTAATTAATCAACCTGCCAAAGCGGCAATGAAAAGGGGCTCTAATACATTTCTTAATTACGATAGTTTGTTTGCTCAGCCTTCACAATGATTAATTGTTTACTCTGGCCATCCATCCCTTGTGAGCAGGCTCCATCGCCTGAGGTAGTAAAAGAAGCTGATAAAAATCACATTCAGAGAGCCACCACCAGGACTGGACTCCAATCACTGTACTCCACAGTCAATTTGTGGACAGATGGACAGTGCACGGAGGCAGATATGTGTCAAACTCCCA
Source organism: Labrus bergylta (assembly GCF_963930695.1). Classification (NCBI taxonomy): domain Eukaryota; kingdom Metazoa; phylum Chordata; class Actinopteri; order Labriformes; family Labridae; genus Labrus; species Labrus bergylta. The sequence continues at coordinate 19,260,721 of NC_089196.1, forward strand.
TCAAAGACATACAGGAGAACAACACTGTGAAAAAGATTAATGAGAGCCTTGTCCTTCTCAAATTATGTGATCAATTAAATACAATTCAAGTTTTGTGCAATGGATCGGAAAGTTTTAAATGAGGCACAATGTTAAAGAAAATCCGCAAAAATGTCTGAAATTTCACAAACTTTTGAGATCACAGATGTTTTCCTGAAATTGTCTTCATTTGCTACACATCTATGACAGGAGTTGTGAGACGGGGAAAATCTTCACTCAAATGTCTTTCCTTGTTTTAAACAAAACACAGCTTTTCGTACCGTTTGATTGTATTTTTATATTGTAAAAAAATATATTAATTTCCTCTTCTGTATGGTTTGGCTTGATCATGCGGCGTTATCTTCTTCTGTAGCACATCAAAGCTGTAACTTTTCAACAACCATTAAATCAAGTTATTTGTCATCCCTTAAAGGCAAGGTTGGTATTTTCTCAGGATAGACTTTTTAAGATTTTGGTTGAAATTGTCTTTAGGTCCTGACAGAAATTAATAACTCATGTTGAACAAGGAAACAAAGAAAATCCATCAGCTGTAGCAGTTGTAAGGATGTAAAAACTGTCTGCCACAGGTACCAATCTGATGAACCAATCAGGCCTCCTGTCTCCCTGCTTGTACTACCCTTCGCGCTGACAGAGTTTATACTGTGAGTTTTTCATTGGCCCTGAGTAGTGAAAAAGTCACTTTTTTTGTTTTGATAAAGTTTAGTGTTTACTTAACGCTGAATGAGACGTCGTAGTTTCTACACAATGCAAGAGATGAGCTGAGGTCAGCTTCTGGAGCAATGACGCTCGTGCATGGAAGTGAGGGGGCGTGGAGGGGAGGGGTTGGGTGTAGACACAGCACTGAGGGAATGCTACTTTCAAAATCATGCTAGTTTTTGAAAATTACCAACCCTGCCTTTAACAATTGTTAGGCTTCCAGACCCTTTAAATACCCAACACATACAGCAGAATTGAATTTCCCATTACACCAATAAGACAACAAATTTGATAGAAAATACAAACATGAATCAACATTCATAACATATGTAATCAATCAATATCATTTCACAGTCACGTTTATTTTGTATTAAATAGTTTCACAGACATGCACTAAGACAAAGAAGTAATGACACATTCTTAGCGGCTTTTAAAAATGTCACATTAAACATACAATAGCTGTTTCCTTCCTTTACTGTGGATGAAGCCATGACTTGGACTGGTTTGAAGTAAGTTCTTGGGGTTGAGCTGCCAGCTATGTAGACCTGATGATCATCAGGGATGAATGTATGACGCGTCAATGCACTTATGAAGTGTAAAATAATCAAATCAGGTACAGCATTTGTCCAGTTTGAGTTTGATCCTGGTTATCTAAATATCTTTGCCACTATAATGCAAACATGTCCAAAATAACCGTTTTTTTTTGAGAATCTCTTCTCCAAGCACCATTTGTGTCCAAAGAGGGATGCTTTATTGTCCCACTGTTGTTCCTGTTCTTCCTTATTCAGAGAATGAAGGCCGACACTCACACAGGAAGGAGCTCTGGAGGACTCTCTCCGTAGCAGTACTTTGCTTGAGGATTTCTGTACGTGTTCTCGTGTTGAACGCTCTGCATGAAAGTGGAAGATAACCAGGTTAACAATTTATAGTGTATATATATATATATATATATATATATATATATATATAAAAGAAAATTGCTGCTACATTGAAATTAACCTATAAAAAGTTTATCAAGTAGAAAACCAAAACACTCGTGGACTTGATTGTAATCGAGTTAAACAAGAAGCAGCAATGTTATAAATTGAAATAATCCTTCAGCCTAGAAAACAACTCACACTAAGGTAAAATCTCTCATTTGTATGACCAATTTTTGAGTTTTGAGCAAAGGTCGAGACAATGCAGAATTAGTGTTAATGTCTCTTTTCAGGTCTAGAGAGTCAGTCTAAGAGAATAAAACTCAAATAATAATAATCATTAACAGAAGGGCCACTTTACAGTTTATTAGCCAATAAGCGCATATCATCTATCTGGCTTTCACTGCTGAGTCAAGTTCAATGGTGAACAAAGGGCAGGATGTGAGGTTGTGAATCTGTGAGAAAAGCATTTTCATCAACCAAGATAAAGTTTAGAAATGACATTAGTTATGGTTACGTTTGAGAATTATCTGTTGGGAAAGTTGTGATTGTGGTCCATCAGAGGTGACGGTTAGACTTTTTTTTTCTTTTTTGAATCTCATACATACTTGTGAAGATGTCCTACATTTGGCCAGGCACAGCTCAAAATGATCCTCCACAGCAGTGAAGAGATTCTGGAAGCCTTCGGCTGCACGATTCAGGAAGCGCTCAAGTAAAAGTTGCTGAGGAGAAGAACACAGATAAGAGGCTCAGAGATTGCTCAACACACAAGTATAGATTTCAATCTTTTGAACTTTTTTCTTGTCCTCTTCGATCACTTTTACATGAAATGCAAAACCACTGTTCAACTATGAGACCTGTAGTCTCTGACCTACTGCATTAAAAGGTCAGTTTTCAAAATGTATGCCATGACCTTGACAGGTGCAGCATAATAAGGTTACAGTAGGTTGTGATTTTGCATCAGTTTTTATTTGGTTTGGCCTTTTTGTTTTTAAATTCAGTTTAGTTTTAATTAGATTTTAATGCTGTTTTATCATTTTGTGAAAATGCATACCTTTAGTTTAGTTGTTTTTTTTGTTGTTGTTTTTTTTAAATGGGATACTTGTCAGGGCAAGAGCCAAAAGGGCCAGAAAAAACAAACTTCATACAATGATACAAATATATATATTACACAGTGTTTCTGTTGAGACAAGCTCATGAACAGAGAGCGCAGTGTGTTGCATTTCGCACAGCGTAGCCCCACCAGCAGTGATCTCTCTTTCTCCCCCGCAATCAACATTTAAACAGATAATAATCCATCTAGATCATCTAAAAAAAGGGGGGATTTCTTCAACAGAATGAAAATGACAGTGTTCTGTGAAAAAGATGTATTGGTTTTCAACAAACATGCCAAAAAAATAATCAGGATATAATTTTTTATTATGCTATTATAAAAACAGCATGCGTTACCCGTGTTCATTTAAATATTATAAATGTGATATTCTTGCTTATTTAGTTTTCTCTTTAGTTTTAATTTACAATAATGACCTTGATATTCCCGGTCAAGCTGTTTCTACTGAAAGCAATAAACCAAGCCCCAGAACATCCTTGATGTGACACATTACCTTATCGGGCTGGAGGCAGCAAGACACGCAGTACTCATAGATGCTACAGCAGCCGTTGGCTAGGCAGCTCTTACAGATGTACTGTCTGGTGCTGGGAGCGTTGACGTTACAGCAGCCGTTAATCAGCAAGTCTTTTCTGTCACAGACATAACCTGTAAAACATTAGCACAGATAAGCTTGTGCAGCGTTGATTAAAAGGCAACTCAGAGCTAACCTGTCATCATCACTGTACAGCTCTGAGTAATCGCTTCGTCTCTTACCCAGTTCGTCTGTGAGCAGCGTCTTGCCCTGAATGGAGTTTCTGCACTGAGTCATCTGCCGGCTGCTGTTGCCCAGGTTAAAACGGACTTTCCAGGGGATGCGGTGGTCTGAATCTTTGGCCTCCAAGAGTGTGCGGTCCCGTATGGTCCGCTCCTCCTGCAGAATCACATGGAAGGTCATGAATTAAAACCAATTATGACTTCATTCAGACGATATAATGCAGACATACTTTACTCTTAAATCAAGCGATATGTATGGCCTTAAAAAAGTGATTTTTTTTTTTGGTACACATTATAATTCTGAAACTTACAAAACTGAAACTCTATTGTTGAAACAGAAGTGTTTCCAGAAGTTATACAATTCGCCTCACAACCCTTTTCATTGCATACAAAATATTAGAGCTGCAACAAAACAGTATTTGTCCTCAGTTAAATTGATTGGCATCAGTTTTAATCATTGATATAGATTAAAACAGTGATATAGTGTTTTGAGTAATTTAGAGTTAAAAAAGGTGAAAATAGCTGATTCCATTGATTACATTTAGTGTGAAATGTATTTGGTTGCTTTACATTTCAATGATGGTTGTCTGAATATTTTTTGGGTGATAGAAAAACATTTTTCTACAACACATTTAAGAAAGCAATCTTGGCCTTTGGGAAAGGGTTAGGTTTTAACGTTTTTCTTTACAATTTCTTTCCATTTCTAGATCAAAGAACTTTTCCATTATAAAACAAAAAATAACCCAGCTCAATTGACAATACAACTAATCTTTTATCTCAGCCTTTAATGAAGTATAAGCTCTTGCATGTTAAATGTTGTCTCAACTGTACAAGAATTTGTCTAAGTAGTGTTTTAGGCTTCACATTTTTTAAGCATTTTAACTGTCTAATTTAGGATTAATGGGAGCTGTGGCTTTTACGGGACCAAAATCCTAATCTTATAAGTCCCTTCAATATACTTGGCAAGCATCGGTATCAATTTGGGATTTTTGTGACTGGGTGTAAAAGGGTTTAAATAACGTTGATTACACAGTGCCATTTATAAATGTAGAGAACATCACCTAACGCTTCCCATAGCTATTCAGTAACAAAAATCTTTATCTGCAGCACTAAGATCAGGCTCCAACAAGTGATATAGATTATTTATCCACTAAATGCCAACACTATTTCAGCCTGTTGAATATTTCTCCCTTAACTGGAGATTTTTCAATAACAAGGGTTTTTACAATTTATATTAACCTGTCTTTAATCATTTTATATATTGAGCCATTGAGGGCAATATTGCAAACTAATGGACAGGGTTACTTAAGTGCAAAAATGGGTCAACTGGATTTTATGCACCTAGAACAGGGGTGGGCAACTGCATCAACCCTTAAACGTGGCCCTCAGGTCATTTTTTTTACATACCAATTAATTGGAAACATTTAGAAAACATGACAAAACCTGCCATGAAATCACGAAAATCAGAAATATGTCCAGAATAATATTCGCCAACTGAGTATATGTTAAGATAAATTTGAGACATAATCGACTGTAATCGTTTTTTGTATTCTACAATTTGGCCCCTCTGGCAGTGACAATTAAACGAATGTGGCCCCCATGCTGTGACCAAAAGATGCCCCCCCCCCCCCTGACCTAGAAGGTCCACCACGACTTGTTCAGGTGCCAAATTTCATGATATTTTAAAACATAATCTCTTAAAAGTGTTTTTTTGCTTGGTTTAGAGAGTAAAGATGTCTTTGCGGTGTGAGTGTGCTGTACCTGTTTGAGTGTGCTGGTGAGGAAGTAGATGAGAGACAGTCCGAAGACGACTCCCAGCACCCAGCGCTTCCTCAGTAACCTGCGCAGCACCATCATAACATGACTCTCTGTGGGAGGCTCCGCTCACAGCGACGGTCCAACACATCAAACCTCCACGCACATCGATTTCAGGAAATATCTAATGATTTGTGTATTTTTTTTGTTTGTTTTGGAGATTACAATGCAAACCGTATGTTTGACTTTAACTAAGCTTTATTAAGAGATGTCACAATTACACCAAGCAGGAGCTTTCCGTGCAGAATTCAGAGCCAAGTTAACCCATCCTGCAGATTTATTTTACTCACAAATATGCTTATCCAGCACTGGCTGCAAAAAAAAAAAACCCAAAAAACAATTGCGGTCCACCACAGCTAAAGACGGTAAACCAGTGGACATGCAGGCTATCGATATTTTGTCTGCTTTGTTAGCCTAGCCTTAGCTTTCTGTCTAGGATAAGCTGGATAAAAATACTCGTTTACTCTACTGCAGTGTAGTAACACATTATAGTCACACGGGACGTCGTCGTTAAAGAAACTGCTTAAATAACGAGGAAAAAAAACAGCAGCAAATTTGTTAATTAATCCTACCAAACCTGACATCCAGCACAAGCAAAACAAATATCCAACACGGATGTGGTGGGGTTGGACGGAGGACGCTGGTTGGTGGATAGGCAGCTCTCGGTGACGTCATACAGGAAGTTTTTCCCTTCCTACCTGCTGCTTACCGCGGACCGTCGGAGCATCTTTTGCAAGCAACATCAGCTGCAACCAAATAATGGCAAAGCCTGCAGGGCAATTCACAGGACGTGTTCAGGTACATTATTATAAATTGTTATCCAGCTTAACTTAAAAAAAAAAAATAATAATAAAATAAACATGAAACGCGACCAAAACGTAGCTGAAGATAAGATATACCGTAAGCTGGCCTCTGTGCCAGGCTCTCAATGCTAACGCTTATTTGCATTAGCAGGGTTGAACCATGTGGTGAGGAGCGGTATGCCATGCAGAGGAGACACAGTAGCAACACGGATGGCATGCCCTCTGACAGGTGAGAAAATAAGCTCTTAAATAAGCGTTTTTACTGCCTTCTCACAACAAATTGCCCAAAGTAGGTGGGTACCCTGCCCAAAGGAACAAAGGCAACAGCACAGTCTGTTGGATTGTTTTTCATGGGAAAGAAAGCTGCAGCTCTACTGTAAATTAAACAATCTCCCTCCTTTTCCCAACTCAGGAGCCGAAGCCAAACTTTGGGATCAGAGAGCAGTCTGGATGAGGGTGGCGTGTTCGACTGCCTGAAGCCCGACTCGCCCGCTTCACCCCAGCAGATGTTCTCAGGCCTGGTAGGTGTCCCCTCCAGCTCAGTCTCCTCTGCCCAGTTCCAGGCAGCTGGCTTAGTTCTGGGCTCTCCCCCTGAAGTTTTTATCCAGATGACTGCATCGTCCAGGGAAGAAGGTGGCCCTCATCGTACAGAGGGTGGACCTTTTCTTCCTCGACCGCCCCCACACCACCACCATCATCATCAACATCACCACCACTTCCACCACCAGCCCCTTCAGCACAGGACCTCCTCACTGCTCCAGCAGGCCACCACAGGGGCCGCCTCAGAGAGGCACAGCTCCAGGGAGGAGACCCAGGAGGACCCGTCAAACCCTGCTCCGGCCCTGTCTGAGTTAAAGGCAGTGGTAACATGGCTGCAGAGAGGCTTCCCCTTCATCCTCATTCTGCTGGCTAAAGTCTGCTTTCAGCATAAGCTAGGTATGCCAGCTTGTAGAGTCATAGTGTTCATGGTAAATATTTACACAAAAATATTACAAGCATGATGAGGCCTGGTATAGTGATTGTGTTTTAACCTCTGTTCTGCAGGGATTGCTGTGTGTGTTGGCATGGCCAGCACATTTGCCTATGCCAATTCAACATTCAGGCACCAGGTTTCGCTACGGGTAAAAAAACAAAACAAACAAAAAAAAAACCTAGACTGTATTAAATACTGTGCTCAGGTTTTGAAATAAATGACACATTTTGAACATTTCAAATGTTTGCTCAAACCCAGGCGTATGCTTATACACAGTAAGAGCCCTATATCACATCCAAGCAACTGTATTAGCCAGTTTCTCAACAGTGAATATTCCATTTCTCACTTAGAAACGACTTTTTTTTGTGTTTAGCTGATGTACTTGTGCCCATCTTTGCCCCAAAGGATGTTTAGGTCTTCAAATAAAGTGTAGATAGTTGCATTGGCAATGCAGTGCCATTCTGAGGAGATAATATCACTGACCAATAAAAGCATGGTCTAAGTTAAAGGTGTATTATTTTAATTATATTTAAAGGCCTCATTATTCATACAGTGTCCACTGTTAAATACAGGGCTATGCCGCACTTCTCCTACACCTCAGTTAAAAATGGGTGCATTTTCAGGTTGGGTTGTTGATGGGATAGAGGAATAGGAGACAGTGAACTATCTCCTACTATTGCCCTGCTCTAACCAAAAACTCCTGCCCAAGCCAATCTTGTGGTTCTGAGTTTACACTGTGATTGGTTTAATTCATACATTCTAAAAAAAACATTTTGTACCTCGCACCTACCCGTTGATTGTTTGAATAGGGCTCTAAGGCTTACGTCTTTGAGGCTTGAGTTAATTAAGACTAATAAGAATTGAGGGCAACACAATGGTATTAAGTATAATTTTGGGTACATATGTATTGTACTGTTGCTGACTTTGCTGTCTTTGTCTTAATAGTTGTTGTTTTGTTTTTTACCAGGAGGAACGTTCTGTATTTGTTGCTCTGTGGATCCTGATGTTCCTCACGGGGAATATAGTTTACATTTACTTCACTTTTAGTCAAGAGGAGCTACACAACAGGTAGTGTACAAACACGTAATTCTTGTTGTAGCCGTGTGTTTCTTTGCCTGCCATCTTTGATTTATGGTTACCTTCATGTATTTTTTTCCCCATTATTTTTGAACGTGTGTGTAAGCCCTTTCATTTTTACATTAATTTTCTTTTAGGGAGCGCTCCTGTTCTTGTTTGGTTTTGTCCTGTGAGTATTTTGTGTTCATTTCATTATTTTGTTTGTTACATTGTCCTGAAATCATTTGCATTGCTTGTGGTTCTATCATCCTGAGAGAGAGAGAGAAAGAAGCAAACCTGCCAATAATAAGTCATCCACTGTTCTTATTTCCTTCTTCTAGCCTCATGTTTGCCAAGCCCAACCTTAACAGCTTTGACTTCTTTGATCTGATCTGGGCCGTGGGCATCACTGACTTTGTCCTGAAGTACTTCACCATCGGCCTGAAATGTTTGGTTCTCTTTCTTCCCAAGATTCTCCTTGCCTTCAAATCCAGGGTAAGAGATCAACAGTAATTCCTGTGAGCCTTAATACACATAAAGAAGATGTAACCTTCAATATTTCCATTTTCAATCTCTTTCACACACATTAGACATTCATTGAATGTGTGTCGGGCTACAAAGATTGCTCAGTAAGTTCCTTTTTTAAACAACTCAATAATACCACCATTCAAAATATTAATAATAATTTCACTTATATTACTTTTATCACATTGTAACAAAGTGTTGTGTGTATATATATATATATATATATTAAACCAAATATACAAATTCCCAAGCCTTTACAAGGGAATATTAAAGAGAGATCCTAATGAAGTTTTTTTGTGAGCCACTTGGTTCAAAGATAATATCCGGTTCTAGCTCCCCGAATTGGACGATATCCAGATATCTTTTGTTTTATAGTAACATACAAATAAACACACTTTTCTGTGAGTTATTTTCTAAGCTCATAACTGAGCTTCTACAAAACCCAGAGCCCCGAACATCACTTAGTGCTCTTGTGATGTCTGTCATTTTATTGGCACTTTAATTATAACCTTTAAAACATCCAAATGAACGGGCCGCAGATGGCCTAGCGGTTAGGTTGTGCCCCATGTAAGGAGGCTGTAGTCCTTCAAGTGGGAAACCCGGGTTCAGGTCCGGCATGGGTCTTCCCCACTCTGTCTCTGATTTCATCCTCTATCCACTTTGTCCTTTCAAATGAAGGCTAAAAGCTAAAAGAATAAATCTTGAAAAAAATAACAACATCCAAATAATATCAATCATCTTAATTCATAATAAAGATTGTTGTTAATTTAATACATTTATGTTTCCAAACTACAATGATGATTGTGGCTTTTTGCACATACAGTTCCTGTCTAATCGTGCCAAAATAAAGTTTGATCTAAATAAGATTTTCTCATGTGGCTATAACTCTTCTACTTCTTGCAGCTGCTTCACAGTAACGCTATCAAAACACATAAAGATGATTTTAAACATGTTACTGAATGTGTAGACCAGGAAAATCTAATATTGGCTTACCTGAAATTGCTTTGAAACTGAGTTTAAGCTTATTGTTCTCTACCACATTCACGTGTATCCATAACGTGGCAACGACAGTGATTAGGTTGGAGGAAGTTCACTGTCAAAGTTGGGAAACTTTGTTGAAAAAAAAAAAAAAAAAGAAGCTATGCTAAACTATGATGAAATACTTCACTGGGTGAAGAAAGCGCTAAAGGGTCACAGTGTGAAACTGTTTTGTATTCATAAGGTTTTAAATGGTCCTCCTTACGTGAGCCTGTGCATTTGGGAGTCTGTGTGGAAGCTCAGTCTCGCCTGAGGCTACAGAATATGACTGCAAAAACACACACACACACACACACACACACACACACACACACACACACACACACACACACACACACACACACACAACACAGATAGAGTTTGATTTCAATACAGGTGCAGTTTTAAGCTAGTATTCCTGGTGTGTGCGTGTATGTGTGCTTGTGTGTCTAGAGAGGTGGGGGGGGGGGTTACAAAGTATTAGGATTACATTTTCCACTGATAAACAGACCTACAGGCCTGTCAGAACCACGGCGGACAGCAACTGAGCTCATTTGCCCTCGAGGGGTTTACAAGAGTGAGGTCATCCTTCCCTGGAGCTGAACCATTACCTGCAACCTCCGCTCATCCACGCAAACATACACACACAGAAACTAAACCAACATGCAGGGTTTGACAGCTTTGATGGGACACATGTTGAGTTTACACACTCTCAGATTGAATCATTGCTATCTTTCACTTGTTTCATTTAGGCCTAACAGTCATATCTATTCTGAACTCCTATGAAGTCATATCATCAGCTTGTGCACTTCGTTAAAGCCTCCAATGGCAGACACACTAATGAGCCTACATAATCAGTGCAAGTCTGCACAAGCGATAGCAGGGTCACATACAGAGGTTCAATGGCAGCATGTTTGAAGAAAGATCATAATAACTGCTTGTGCATTTGTGTGATGCCTGTCACAAGTTACCTGTGAGTATTGTCATTGTAGTTTTGCAAGCATCTGAGTCTTTTGACACCTGCAGTAGTTCCTCAATTTGGTCAAATTGATCTCTGGTGTATTCATTGTTCTGTTGATGTTGCTCTTTGTGTTTTTTTTCTTTTTTTTTTTTAACTTTGGCCTTGAACAGGGTTTAAAGGCACTGTGATTGTTAAACCTGATAATTGTTCCAAAAATATCAAAAAAGTGAAAAATGGCTCTCACATGTTTTGAGAGTTTAATGTTTTATCTTTAAATTTGCAGTTTTGTTTAACAACCATCCAAAACATATATATTATACATATACAACATATACATATATATATATATATATATATATATATATATATATATATATATTCAAAACAAACAGAGATTATGGAACAAATCATGATCATGCATACTAAACTGATCATTTGCATCACAACAGTCATGTTAATTTCTAATATTATCAGAATTGAAGGATTTGTTTTGAATATGGACCATCTCAGAACACATTTGGTCCTCAACCTCTTGCTATAGTATGTTTCTTGGCTTCTGGAAGGGCCAGTGGATATCAGGATAACTAGCTACAGATATCTGGGCCGGTCTGACTTTCAACTTTACATGCAAAAACGGAGTTGGATTATAGAAATGACATGATGTACAACTCAAATGTTATCACATTAATACATAAATATCTGTTTTAGATAGATGAACTAAAATCAACATCAATAAACTTCTTCACTTCTTTTGTTTTGCTAATTGGTCAATATCGATCAGACAATAAATGGAACCTAGATAAACAGTAGTGAAGGAGCAGGACGCATCACATTTCATATCTTAATGTTAGTTCCCCAGATAAGCAGTAGGTCAAGCACAAACAAACCTAGCAGTGAGATTTCTTTTGTAATCTTTTGTAGGAGTAACTATACATAACTTTTGTTTGTCGACAACAAAACGTCTCTTCCAACCTTTTAAAGATTGTCCAGTAAAATAGATGTGATGTGGTTTGGATCACAGCTAGTTTTGGGATAATGCAGCAGAAAACGATTTAAATGTCCAAAGTAAAACAAATGTATCCTTACAGTTACCCCCCCTCCCCCCCCAAGGAAAATAAATAAAGTTGCACTAATAACAGTCTTGCAGATTAACATGTAAAGTTATGTATGTGTGTTTCTGCTTGTGTGTGGAGTCCTTGAGTCGATAAAGAGATCAGACAAAGTAATGAAACCAAGCAGGAAACTACTCCAACAAGGCCTGCAGTAGAGCTTACTCAAAGTCGTTGGCTTCTGTCCAAACTTTAAATTTGACAGTTTTTGCGTGGGCGTGATGGGCACTGTGGGATATGAGGCTGTGGGGACAATAAGGAAGATGAATTAGCCACTAGCAGAGGTCTTCCTCCCCTACCAACCTGGATGCTCGAGGCTCTTTATCCACAGTCATCAATCTTTGTCAGCCAACATCCAGGAAGTCATTATGCAAGCTGGGATGCCATTGGGGCCATCAGGGAATCAAGTCTGCCTCCATTTTGGTCACCTCTGTTTTTAGCCATCCCCAATTCACTTTACGCTTTTTGTGACAGTGGGAACTCAGAAGTTCATTTCTTCTCTGTGATGAGAGAGGAGGGGGGGGGGGGGGGGGTTAAAAGCAGCTAGTAAGCCCCCGCAGGGCTGGGTTTAATGTGGGCACTGGGTAGCAGGTGGAAAGAGCCGCTGCCAGTTTCCCTTGCAGTGTGGGGAAATTGCCTGTACTGCTGTGAAACTGTGGAGCTCTGGATGGCAGCCATGTTTGGGCTGGAGGCATGCTGGTTTAAGCTTTTAATACCGCAATGCTCTTGACTAGATAGAAGAGTCCCCTGAAGCCGTCAAGCTCTTTCTGCTTTTTGGACAGTAAGTTATTCGATCAAAGACAGAATACAGTCTTAATTTAGAAATCTTTATTTTGTTTTGACTGGTTATGAAAAACAAATTATACTGATGCCTCTATATGACATACAAAAGAAACGGGACCAATGTGAAGAAGATGGACTTTTTTCATATAGATGCCACCGCCACCAAGTCAGTATTGTTGGGGCTTCCAAAATCAACGCATAAAGTTCCTCAAAGCTGTTTTTTTCTTAAGAGTGGTATCATTGCTTTTTGTTTTGTTGATCTTTGCAAATATGAATATTTTGGTATTTAAATTATTTTGTGGTTTTTTTTTGTGAGTCCTTAATGACCTAATGTTCAAGCACTGTTGCAGGAGCTTGGGAATGAATGATATCATTGTTGTGTTAATGACAATAACCTTCTTTTACTTAAGCTCTGAAAGTACTTAACAGGCACTTTCACAGTCAGTGTTGTAAGCATTTAAAAAAAAAAAAAAAAGTTTGATTGAAGCATCTAAACAGGTCTCCTCTGCTATTGTGGTCCTCAATTGTGTTTGTCTATCCAGGGAAAGTTCTACCTGCTGATCGAGGAGCTGAGCCAGCTGTTCAGGGCCCTGGTACCTATCCAGCTGTGGTACAAGTACATCATGGGAGAAGACCCGTCCAACAGTTACTTCCTGGGAGCCACTCTAATCATTATCTACAGCCTTTGCAAGGTAACATGTGCCAGAGTATCAAAATAACAAGCAATCTGCAAATATAGTCTACAGTGTTTCCCCTACCATTATATTAGGGGGGAAACACTGGTCTAAATCCCCCTATAGCATATAAACCCTACAATATGAAACTGTTTGATAGAAGTGGCAACATCATGATGATGTTATTGATGATTGCTCTGAAGGAATTATGAGGCCTTTAAAGTTTGTTGTGATAGTGATGCTAGGCTGAAGCTCACTGGGTCATTCAGGTGAAAATAATATCTTATTTGGGACATGAATGTTTGCAAAAAGTTTCATAGCAATATTATTATTGAGAGATTATTCATTTACATCAGATATTTTACTGTTAACATTTTGGCTCCTTGTTTGCGCTAGAGTTAACTCCATGGGTTATTTAACATTAATTAGGGCCCATCCACTGGGGAGCAGGAGCCCATGCTGAAAATATTACAGCTGTAAGATTTGTTTAAGAATTTTAGCACCTGTAGCAGCATGTGTTTAAGGACCGGCAGTATCAGCTTCCTTCTGGTTGGCCTACCACTTCTGACAAGACCATAAATGTCTCAGAAACGATTGAAGGGGCAGCCATAGTGTTTTTCTCAGCCATTTCTGGTCCCCAGACGATGAGCCCATGACTTTTCCTGTAGTACAGCCATGAAACTAACATTTATTTTGTTGTTTCGAAATGACATGAGTAATTGTTGGATGAACTGCCATGAAATTTGGTACAAAACAAATCATGTTTCCCTCTGGATGAATCCTTAAAATCTTCAGTGAGTCCCTGATTTGACTCCTGACTCCTCTAGATAACCTTAATCTAGCCAATATTGAGTTAATTTTACAGAACTAAAGTCCCTCCCATCAACCTCATTTGTTCCCTAATCGCACGGTACTAGGTGGTAGTCATGATACCTTCTGGCATGTTTGCATAGCAACATTAGCATTAGGTCAGACTCCTTTTAAAAGAAGGGTATAACTCTTTAGAATACCCATTGTTCATGGTAAACCAGCTAAGCAAAGTCTGGGCACTTTTTCTGCCACTTCAAGTAAAGCTGGTGGTATTCTACAGAAGTCAGACAGTTAGACTTTTGAACAGGAAGTTGTGGGTTGTTTAAAATAAATATGTGTAGAGACATGAGTCAGTTTTAAAGTAGTAGTTTAGTAACAACGTTAAGTGGGATGTTAAAATAGTGAAACTTGGCAGAAGTCTGAATGATGCAATGGTGAATTATGTACTCACTAGTGTTGCGTGTTACAAATATAGCCCAAGTTTCTTTTAAAACATCGGTGAGTAAGCGCATCTTACCATTGATAAAGGAACTGCTTTTAACTGGACAGTTTCCGGGGTGTGTGTGTGTGTACAGAGGTGCAGCACACTGGTGTTTTCCAAGATCAGCTCATATCAGCTGTGCGTCAATATTGAAATCAGCTGATGTGCCGGATGTGCATCAGTTGTCGATTCACGTCATGCTGCTGTGTCACAACACGGTTACAGTCTGGTGGTGGTGAGAGGAACATGCTTTCCTTTAAAGGAAATGATAACATTTGTGAATTCTACGAAATCAGGAATGTGGGACAAGTGGAAAGGATCAATCCCAGATGCTTTATTAGAAAACCATTAATGAGATCAGAGATGGTCCATTCATTAGCAATTTCTCTCTTCTATTGAGAATGTGCTATCCTGTTGCTGTTTTGGAGTTTTGAAAAACGCTATAAAGTTCTGCTTAATGATGTTGCATGTTGCATACTATTTTAATTCTACCGACTTTGTTAATTCCTTGACTTGACATTTAGTGTCCCTGTGGGTTGTGTGGTTTTAAGTCAATGTCTGCACAGCTGTGGCATTGATGTGGTTCAGTTTATTAATGTCTTTTTTAAGAGCTTTTCATCCAGGTCATCATCAGGTCATCTGTTTTGATTCATGCTAACCCTAACCCTACTATGCTGGTCACACTGCTAAATGTGCTAAACATCAGTCTTTCATACTACCACATATAAAGAATATTTTAGAACTTAAAATGCTTTCAGAGTGGTACCACACCTGAAACTATATACTGTATTATATCACCTTAAATTCTGACCATTCCTAATGAAAGAATTGTTTTTGACTTGAAATAAAACATGAGATACTTGTGCCCTAATACATAAAATAAGAGTGCAGTAGGGACCCCCTTTATGCCCTGCAGATCCATCGCCTAACCCAGGGATTCCCTAAGTAACTACTCTTTTGTCTGTATTTTATCAATAATGGGTACAAAAAAAAATGCAATTTCAAATCATTTTCAGATCTTTATTTGTATTTGGATGACATCTGGCGACACCCCATGGGGTCCTCCTGACCCCCACGTTGGGAATCACCGACCTAACCTACCACATAGTCCCTTAGTGGCGATCACTACGCAAACAGTCTGGCCCCCTTCGATAGACCCAGCGCTCCGCTTATGTGAGCTGTATTTTACCTCATGGGCATAAACAGACACCACAACCCAAACAGCACTGCAAACTTCTACAGAACCGGGCTCTGTTTATCATGCTAGCCAGGCAGGTATTAGTGACAATGTTGATACTACTACCTAGTCTACCACATGGCCTCTAATGCCCCCCACCACCCAATCGTGTTGATAGATGGGCAGCAAGAGCCAGGACATCACCAGGGTCGTCAAGTCAGATCCTCCCTTCATTGGTATTTTGTCAAGACCCCCGTGTGAGGCTTAACAGATAAACCCTGCATCCCAGAACCCCCACTCCTTGGCCTCTAGCATGGATGTATACTGCTATTGAACAAATGTTTAGAGAGAACAACATTTCAGAATACAGGAACATGATTAGACTCATAAAAACTGATGTGCTTCCTCTCCATTGTGTTGCAGTCCTTTGACATCTGTGGACGAGTATCCGCCATACGAAAGGCCTTGGTCATGCTCTGCAGCTCCCAGGTCAGATTTAGATTTAACCTTCTTTTTTCACACGTCTGAAAACACAAACAGATTTGTGCAAATTTGCATATGTGCATTGAGAATTCAGAATGAATCTCGGGAAGTAGTATATCCTTTATATGTCACTCTTTTACTGCCTCCTCCAGAGTTATGGAGTCAGAGCAGGCAGTCAGCAGTGCAGCGAAGCAGGGGATGTTTGTGCAATCTGTCAGGCTGATTTCAGAGAACCCATCGCCCTACTCTGTCAGGTAAGGATTCCTCAAATTATTTTATAAAGGGTTAATAAATCTGTGTGTATTACAAAGGAACAGATTCTAATCTAACGAGTTTCTAGACTGAAAAACAGTGTTTGCTGCCCTCTCTTGTTTCAATTTGAAGTCTGCCTAACCTTTTGATCACAACCAGCATGTGTCTCCTTTTCACACTTCCACTGTGCTTATCGGTCGATGGCGTGCATTATGTCCCTCTGCAGCATGTTTTCTGCGAGGAGTGCCTGTGTTTGTGGTTCGACCGGGAGAGAACATGCCCGCTGTGCCGCTCCACCGTCGTTGAGACCCTGAGATGCTGGAAAGACGGCACAACCTCGGCTCACTTCCAGATCTACTAAGCTTTGACAACAAATCATCAGACAAAGAAAGATGTGATGTGATTAATGCTGGTTATATGTATCTTGGATTATTTATTCCGGTTTATCTTTGTTTGGTAACTCAATAAGGTTAAGCATAATTATGCAGAGGCTTTTCAAACGATTAGAAGAGAAAAACGAATCACATTATTTTTCTCTGTGGACAAATGGAGCATTATTTAAGGTCTCATTCACAGCCTTATTATCAACATGGTATTCGTTTGAATAGGAAACATAAATCTGGACTAAAGTCAGTTTAACTATTAGATTCTTGACACACAGTCATGCCAACAGTCACATTTTGTTTACCTGTAGACTTAGCCACTGTTGTAAACTGTGATTCAACAGGAAACATTCTAAGACAAAGTTACTTAAAGTGAGTTTATGATCAAATACTGACCGCATTCACTCTCCTTGAGGTAAGTGCCGTACTTTGTATGATATTATTTATGGTATTTTCATGGTTGTGTATATAATCTTTTTTTTTTTCAATGAGTATTGAACATTTTTTTTATTTATGTATTTGAAAATGGGTTACTCTGACGTTGATCAAACAAAATATCAGGAAGTCAAAAAAATCAGTCCAAACATATTTTCAAAGTGCAAACAAGTCGTTTAGAAATGAATAATGTGATTTAAATATTGAGTGATAAAAGTAAGTTGGTGTGTAACTTCATCCATTCTGTAAACAGCACATCCTGTTATAATGTTTATTGTGAGATCCAGGCACCACAAGCAAAACCCATTTTGTAGTTTTGTATCATGACTGGTGCAGAAATTGTTAGTTTTGCCTGTGCGTACATTTGCTTATCTTCAATTATGCAAAATGTGTTAAATTTGTTTCCTATTAAGGGTATCATGAATTATTTCTTTTAGAATTATTTCATTTTGGGTTGCATACTAATAAAGAACGACTTCAAAGTGCAGTGATGTCACCTAGTGTAAATTAAAGCACTTCAGCTCACTTTATAAAAGTGTGTTTCTTTGTTAATAATTTATTTCAGAAAGTTTTTTGTTTTTTTTTTAAATTCCAAATACTAAAAGCCATTTGAAATATTTAATCAGTATAAATAGCACAAACTTTAAAAAAGACAGTTGCATTAATCCGGCTCACATTACACTGGATATATAAAACAAAGCTTATTTCCAGAAATCACAGACAGCATTAACAGCATAGCTTCCTATGCACAGGTCCTGTATCATATTTATGTTTCAAAAGCACCTTAACACTGCCCCCAACAAAGAATGCTCAAGCACAGGACAATGTGTAAACATCATCTAAACACTGTAGAAAACATCTAGAAAACATTCATCCTCCCATCATTGACATTTGTACACTATAGCTTATGTAAAAAATAAAAGTACAGTGCATTGAGAAGCTTAAAACCGGGTCTATGTAAGTGCATTTTGGATGCACTTGTAGGTCAAATCAGTTTAAACTCCTTTGCGATTGACGCACTCACATTGTGGGAGGTGAAAATTCAAAGCAGTCCTATTAGTAAGCTTTCCCCTCCACTCTACCAGGGGAGGATTACATCACCGTTTTGTAACTGGGATGACAGAATGAGAGAGTCACGCAGGGGGCAGAACGTGCAGCGGACTGACTGCAGGGCTGCTGGGGTTCAGTGTGTTAGCTCTTTACGCAACTCAGTGCATCCACATCAAGCCTGAGCTGGTCTTCGTGACACTTGAAGTTTATTCAGACGTAGAGTCCTGAACCTGAAACGTGCATTTAATCCCGATTCCTCTTCCTCATCGCTCGGCCTTTCTTTGCTGCACACCGCCTCTTGCGTCGCATCCTCCGGCTCTTCCGCATCTCCATCTCATAGTGCAAATAATATGAGCCCCTTCCTCGTGCATGGTCCTGAAGGCACCTCCTGTATAACATAAAATGTATGATCTTAATTGGTTAAGGCCCACATAAAATGAATTATAATAAATGTTAGACGAATAATGGCAACGCTGTTAAAACAAAGAAGAAGATTTTAACCTATAGGACCTATGACAACACTATTGAATGAACCGTCATATCAGGGAGATGAACTACCTTTTTCCAAACAGAAACCTGGTCAAAATTGGCGAATTAACTGGTCAAAGAAAGATACACATTAAGGGTATTTTAAGAAACTCAAAATATATGATTCATTGCGAAAATAATGATGCCTTTTAAAGATACACACTTATTCCACGTGAAAAAATAAAGGTGAATCAAGTCACTGTAACACTACTTTTACTCTCCGCCTATATTGTTTTATTTTTTATTCACAACTTGTGATAGGCCCGTATGAAAGTTAAACTGGTCAAATGTTTACAATGTGTGACAATAAATTGTGTTTAAAAAAAAACAAAAAACCTCACTAGTATTAATAATAATTGGATAACTCTAAGAATCAAGCAAATAAAAGATAAGCTGCTAAACTGTAAGTATGTGGCGTTCTCTTGCATGAAGATCAATCATATGAAGTTTTTTTTCAGCCCTGCTAGGAAACATACTTTCTTTACACCTGTGCATGTTTTTTTTGAATCATTCAATAATATGAACTACAAAGAAAATACCTGACGAGCGAAGTATAAATCACAAGTTCACTAAAGGAATACATGTGGAAGTAACATTGTCTTACCAATTAATTTAATCCAACACTTAAATCTTAAATTAACATGAAGTTCTCATGTATAAAACATTATAACACCATTATTCAACAGAGCTACATTAACACAATGCATACACACCTACATTACCACACAGCCCACATTATCTCATAGCTAACCATATGTACCCTTCTTATCACGAATGTAGATCAAAGTTTCACTCAAACGCTGCCACTGTGATGTGACACTGTCATCGCACCTGTTGCTGGTGTGTGCCGCCTCGCGCCCTACAGGTGTCGCCTTGTGACGACCAGCACGAGCGCAGTGAAGCGTAACGCTGTGCGCAGGAAGCTCTTCAGGTGGCCTGTCCCGGTCGCCGCCGCCGCCGCCGCCGCCGCCCCCGTCCCGCTTCCTCCGCAGCTGAAGCCGCTGTCCGTCTCCCCGACCGTCCAGCTCTTCTCCAGCTCGTCCCCGATCCTCCGCAGGCGCGAGGCAAGCAGCTGAGCCGCGGTGCATGGCGAGTGTCTGCGGGCGCTGCAGGTGGCGTCACCGGGCAGGAGCAAAGGCTGGTCTATTGGCAGCCAGCACATCTTCTCTGACAGAACAAACCAGCCTTCTCTCTTTAAGTCGTGAGGATATATGACCCTCCTTCTCTTCTGTCATCAAACCTTAACTCTGCTTGCCTACCCCCCCCCCCCCCTTTGCCCCCCTCCCCTCCCCTCTGTCTACTGTATTATTCATTGCGGTGTCACATGGTGTTTGGTTTACATCATCCTCTCCCAAAAGAGACATGAAATGGTTAAGTCTTGAATCTCTCCTGTCAGCTTTGAATTTAGGATTGTTTTGTCACAGGGGTTTCTGGGACATTGTGTTCTCCCCCTTGTTTTTTAAACTCTGTGAAAAGCATGTTGTAGCTATTTGCAAGCACTAAAACCTCACTGCCATGGAAACGATACGGCTGCATGTATATTCAGGACAAATGCAAGTTAAATGTACAACACATTTAATATCTTCCATTAGATAGCCGCATCAAAAATACAACTGCGGAATTAAAAAACTCCCGGAAACTATGTAAAGCACGACTTTGTCCGTAGTCGGACTGTTTATAGCGTTGGACACATGCTTGTTTTTGTTGTGGTCTGAAGCTATGGCTCCTTTCAACCGGTTAAAATAACCCCCCCCCAAAAAATACAAGACACTTTGGGGTCATATTTTGACAACAATGAATGGCGGATATGGCCGAGGACGAACTTGCTGCGTTTAGGAAGAGCTGGGAACAAGAGTTGACAGGTAAACAAGAGGAGCAGCGACTTAACTCTGCCCCTCTCCCTCCCTGCGATGCTCTTGGTCAGTCAAGCAAAGACGACTCAAAGAAGGGGTATTTTGAAAACTTAAAAAGTCGCAACAAAACCAGCAGTCCTTCGAAACCAGAGGAGGAGGGGAGGCGTGTTGGTGGAGGAGGAGGACAAGCTGCTGCTGTGTCCAAGGATCAGCCTCAGTATGTGTCCATTGCACACGGGTTACTTGATGGGAGGACCAGTCCGCTGCTGGACAGGATTCAGGAGGAGAGAAGCAGGAGAAAGAGACAGTATCACAACATCACTGGTGGCTGCAGAACCTCCCTGCAGCAGCAGCAGCAGCAGCCACAGAGAAAGCTGAAGACAGACAGGGAGCTGGTGGATCAACTCATCCAGGACCTGGTGAGAGGGGGGAAGGGGGGGAAGGGGAAGGAGGGGGGGGCGACGGTGATTGTAGTTTATTTGAATGAGTTCACCATATCAAGTCTGTTGTTGTTCTTTCTTCTACAGAATGAAGTCAATGACATTCCTTTCTTTGATATTGAACTGCCGTACGAGTTAGCCTTGAAGATATTCCAACACCTCAACTGCACTGAGCTCGGCAGATGTGCACAGGTAAGCTGCTGCAGCTGTCAAACCATTTGAGCCTTAAAAGCCAAAAAATAAATTCCAACCCGACCTTGTTTTATGTGCAATGATATTCCTGTGAAAGAGTTGGACAAAAAGATCTGTAGACATACAGTCCTTGCCTCCTCAGTCTTTAAAGCATGCTTAAGATAGGGTCCCTGTGTGTGTGTGTGTGCGTGTGTGCGTGTGTGCGTGTGTGCGTGTGTGTGTGTGTGTGTGTGTGGTGAAAAATATATATAAAAAATATAAAAACAAAACGATATACATTTTTACCCTTAATAGGGTTATTTTTCCAACAAAGGAAAAATCACACTTCAATTAAATACAAATCACTTATGAAGCTGTTCAGGTTAGGCTATAGAAAGACGGCTCAGGGGTCACAAACCAAAAAAAAGATATTAACAAAGTAAGACCAACAATTTCCGACTGAGTCAATTAGTTTTTGTTGAATTTAGCTTTAGTTCTAGTGTTAGTAACAAACCAAGAAATAAGCTGGGATGACCTAAGCTTGCAGCCTGGATGTCTGGTGTAGGTGTCCTCGCTTAGTTCAAGAGAAAAAGGTCGTAGTAATACACACATCATGTAGGTGCAAAAACAGCAGACTGAAAGAAAGAAGGTATGTTGCAAACTTCAAATGCCACAAAAACATTTTGATACCATCACAATCCCTGAGGATCTCTCTGATGGAATATTAACTTCTTGTGGCATTTGAGCGGGTGTGCGGGCATACCTTCTTCCTCACTTAGTCACTGACTAGAAGTATTTCAATGCATGTGAGAAAATGACAAAGACAAAAAACTGTAAGGCAGCCTGTGCTGATTCTTTTTGTCTTTCTATTTGTCATTCTTTTTGTAGAGCGGTCACACTTCGCTTGCTGATTTCAGCTTTTACAGCTCGCGGTTAAAGTCCTTACAGCTACTCTTACCTTCCACTTGCAGAACTGCTGAGGCAAGCTTTATCGCCTTATTTGACCCAAATGGGTATAGATTAGTAAATTACATTCTGTTTGGCAGGACTACAGCACATGGTGCATATGTCCATTTGGCAGTCAGCCGGGCTCATCAAGCACAGATAAATCAAGTGATGCAAGCTGGTAATGTATGCTGACTCAATCGGCTGTAACACGGTCCAATCTCCTCCCAGGTGAGCAGGGCATGGAGAGTCCTTGCAGAGGACTCAGTTTTGTGGTTCAGGATGTGCACAAAGGCTGGTTTTCACCAGGAGGCCAGCGTGTCCGACTCCCCCTGCTGGAAGAGCACGCTGCGAGACTGCAGGAACTCAGCCAAGACTGTGTGCTCCAACTGGAAGGTGAGCCTCTGCTGTCTCATCGTGGGGAATACTTGTTTTCAACCATTCTTATTCAGAGGGGCTTTATTTGCATATCATTCTTGTAATTTATAGTTTGAATCTAATGTAATATTAATCTCTTTTACCTCTTATCTCCCTGATCTTTTATACTTTTATGCTTTTAAATCGGCTTCCTTCATTTGAATCTTTTATCTTTTTGTGGTTTAACATTGTCTTTTTCCGTTTCTTCTGTGGTTCCTTACTGGTTTTAGATTGTTTTATTTCCTTTTTATTTCTATAATTTGTGGAACTCCTGTTGTATAACCTCTCACTATTTTGCTTCCTATTATTAATCATTGTCTGCTAACATTTCTCTATTTTATTTTTATTTTTTTAAGCACTTTGTAACCCTGTTTTGAAAAGTGCTATAAAAATAAAGTTTATTATTATTATATGAGTTTAAATGAAGATAGGCAATGATTGAAAAAAAACCCACAGCCAAGTAATATATAGTTAAATCATTGTACTCCTTCTTTAGCTGTTAGATAGTCGACATTTTCTATTGTGGTATTTTGTGTTTAGTTAAGAAATGTTATTTTCTGTGCAGAACCGAGTGGGATCCATCAGCCAGCTGCAGTTTGAGTTGGGGAAGGTTCTATGTGACGTCAGCTTCTGTGACAACTTTGTCTTGGCTGGGTGAGTTACAAGAACTTCAAACATGAAGCTCACTTCTGACAGCAGACGTTCGTCCTCTCATATAAGTAGACTCATACTCGTACAAATATTTAGATACATGACTGGGTGCTTCATAAAAAATAAACATTACATTTAGTTATTGAATGTTAATTATCACTGATTTGATGGATTAGCGATGGACATCTGAACTTAACTGAATTTATTTGTATTTATTTAACAGGGACACATGCAGCAAGCGTTGCCTCATTATGTACAAAGAACTTTGTGATGAGAGCAACAGTTGTTACTTTTAGAAAGAAATACCTGCTACCTACAGAATCTAGAAAAAATAATAGAAAAAAATGGCGCTAAACTTGGTACACAAGATGTTTAATTGTCATTTGGTTGACAAACACTAAACCAAACATACGTCATATCACAGCACCTCATAATGTATCACACTCCCAATGTAATAAATAAAGAGAGAAAGTAACTAGCAGATGGAACAAAACTCCCTCAACTTACTTTAATCCTTCAGAGGAACTAAAAATAAGTACAATCTGTTCAAGTCAGGTCTATATGATTCAGTGCAAAATGCTTTTTTTTTAAAAATATATCTTTATTAAAAAATAATGCATGCTTTTGCAAGCAAGCTTCATCTACATTATAGTCAACAAAAGAAGAAGTGCTAGGTAAGGAACGAGCAACAGTTTTTTTTTTTTTTAACATTATGAGCAAATCAATACTTACAGGCGGGTAGTTAAAACAACAGAAGGTCCCCGGTTTAAAAAATGATAGCATCAGCAACATTTAGTACCTTATGGGAATCATTAATGATGGAATCTTTTTTGTATGAGGTTTAAATTCTCAGCACATTTTAAAATCAATATACTGTATACTTCTACTGATGACTTCACTAATCATCATACAATATTGTCTCTCTCCTATATGCCCTGAATGGTGGAACTGTGAGCACTTTCAAGCGCTTTTTTTAATCATGTTTTTATCAAGTTGTTCCTTCTCTCCTCTATGTTGTCTCTTGTTACACCTGTTCTGTAATTGTTGTGTCATGATGGATGTCACTGTCCTGCTGGCTGCAAAACCAATGTACCGAATGATGGTGGTAGTTCATGAGGGAGGAGGACATAAATTGCAGCTTAACTAAACAAATCTTGCCTTGAAATAACTGAGACAGTGATGTATTGTGATGAACCACAGGAGCTGGTTGAACAGTCCATGAGGATGTGTGCAGAGTCTCAAGGGAGCGATGTGATTAGATTCCCTTCAGTCCTGCTGTGTCTCATCGGAGAAGAAGACAGTGTGTTTTTATCTAGTCAGGTGAGCAGATATAGGGCATGCCTAAGGAAAACAGTCCAGACATGAAAAAAAACAACACTTTTCTTAATGTGAATAAAATACTCTTAAATCCTTATTTTATTACCACTGCTATTAGCGATTTCACAGCATCAATATTTTCCCCATTATTTGTACTTAAAAGAGCATTTAGGTAAACGAAAGTCCTTGAATTTGGTTAACAAGAAAAGAATCAATGTACATAAAGAGAAATCGAAAGTGATACAATTGCATCCACAAAATCTTGTTAGAAAAGCGCTGGAGTGAGATTTGGCGTTTCAAGGCAACATGAGACATCGCTTCATTAACCCAACAACTTCTCGGAGTCAAACAGCGACATGAAAGGCCAAATCTGTCAAGACACACACACATGCAGGTTTCAGTTTGGAAAGTTTCCTACGTGTAAAAGTTTTGACAAATTTCTTGGACTACATTCAGTGTCATAATCCTGTTGAGTTGATGTACCAACTAATTGAAAGTGTGTTTTCCTATTACTGATTGCCTGCCAAACCCTGCGATGTAGTGTGCACACACACACACACACACAAGCGGACGCACACATGTACACCCTCTGTCACACTTGCTGTCACTGTGTCACACACTCTGGCTGTGAGGAGAGGACTTGCTCAGACATGATGGTATCTGTGGAGGTGGGAACTCTGACAGTTTGTTGTCTCCCACAGTGAGAGCTCGTTGACTCGGGATAAGAGTGAAGTCAACAGAGCTGTAGCTTTGTTCCAATGAGAGGGACTTTGTTGTTACTTGGGAATGAGAGGTGAAGGCAGGGCTGCGTTGGTGAAGAGCTAAAAAGAAAAATAATGGGTTGGAGAGCACAAGAAGGAACAATTGCAGTCTCTCTGAATGGTTGGTGTATTAGACTTGACATTTTGGGTGCTACATATTGTATTTCAAGATCCCATAAACCTTTTTTAAAGAATTGTTTTGGGGCTTTTTATGCCTTTATTGGAGAGATATGACAGTGGATAGAGTCTGAAATGGGAGAGAGAGAGAGAGAGTGGGGAAAGAAATGCAGGAAAGGAGCCACAAGTTGAATTTCAATCGGCCACCAGCGCAGCAAGAGCCGTACATCTTCATCAGAAGGTTTTATGCATTTGTGTAGTTGTTAATGCAAACTTAATAACAACTGAGGAGATTGCCACCCTCTCGTGATCTCTCCACTGGATGGATTTTTTTTAACTGTCAAGGCACAGGAAGGGCCTCATTGAGTCTACACCTGTCGTATTAAATGTGCTATATAAATAAACTTGACATTGAGATAGCAAAGCTTTTAGTTTGTTGAATCACAAAAAAAAAACAGTCTAAGGTTATAGTCTAAATAGTCTAAATGTGTTTCTACGGTTAAGAAAAGTCATCTTTTTCTTTAGTATAGAGCTGCAAATAACTCTTTTTCTTCATTGATTAAACTTCTATTTATTAATAAATTCATTAACCAATAATTATGTCTGTTACACCCCATCATAAGGCGGCCCTATGAGGCTTACAACCACCCACAAATTGACCCAATAAAACGCATCATACACCTTACCAAAGTCAAAACCAACACAAAGATCAACTCACAAACTAATTCAACAAGAAAACACATTATCCCTGACAGCAGTGGCCTCTCTCCTCCTTTTAGCCAGCACTGGACTTTTAGGGTGTATTCACACCAGGAAAGTCCTTTAGTTTGCGTTCTTTGGTCCGGACCAAATACAATGTTTCTTTTTTGGTTTGGTGCGGTTCGTTTTCACATTTTACTTTTGGCAAGAGGCCCAGAATTTGTACAGAAATCACCTCTTCGGCTTGGTCTCGGTTCAGCTGTTTGGTGCGCATCCGAGTTCGATGGTTTGTATTCGCACCTGCCCAAAAGAACTGCACCAGGCTTTTAGTTTGTTTCAAGCAAACTAAACAAGGTAGGTGTGAATACAAGCCAGGTGCACCTCGTTAGGTAATCAGTAGTTTCCCCTGGGCAGAGCTGAAGACAACAGGAGGGGAGAAGGGACAAACAGCACAGGGAAACATACAGCCGTAACAATGTCCATAAAATGTCCAAAAATGGCAAAAACAGACAATCCTATTGTTTTGCAAAGTCCTAGATGACAAGTGTTAATGTCTTGTTTCCCCCCACACATCAGTGCTGAAAGAGACATTAAAGCTCAATAGATTGTCGTAAAGGAGTAAATTAATATATAGATTCTTCACTGTTGTATGAGTAATCTAAACCTGGAGCTCTACTCTACAGTGAATGTTTTGGTAGCATAACCTTCACATCCTGCTGTTGTGACAAGTTTTATGGATGCAATGTCCCACGTCGTTCCGCCCAAACAACACCCCTGTAATCCTGGAACGATCACGTAACAAAGACTTTTGAAAACAAAATAACAAGTCGGGAACGTGTGAGAGGGAAAATGATTCAGTGGTGAGAGAAGGTGACGTCAGGTGTTCTCGAAAAACTGAAAGTTCATTGAGTGCGTCCAGCCATTTTCCATCCGGCCTGATATATTCATAATTATTCATGTTTGATGCACTGTGCTCGTTTGTATGTCAGGTACACGTCTGGCGATGTGAGGCTGTGGGATACTCTGCACTGGGACTCATCGGCCTCTTTCCTGAAGATCAACAGCCTGTCGGCTAACTCTGAACCCAGACCTTTTGTTAGTCATGTGCAGGTCAACAGCACAGTGGCTGCTGCTGCGTACGAAGACGGTGAGCACTTTTCCTTACATCCTAAGGGAATTCTTTGGGTTTAAATAATGTATTATTATATATAAACTACAAAACTGTGTTTCACTGCAGGTTGTGTGGACCTATGGAGCACAGAGACAGGCGGAGAGCCCATCCGCCACTACCAGACCCCAGGGAGGATCCAGGTCCTGGCCCTGAGCTCGGACAGCCCCATCCTGTGCTGGGCGGCAGGGCCTGACGTTCGGATAGATGCTGCCGATGATCACGGCTACTGGAGGACACTCTGCCGGACTCAGCTACCCAAGCCAGTGAGTTCAAATGTTTGATACCTTTATATGTGTGAAATGCTCCATACTGATGTGTTGTGTTTAAATAAATGATGCCCCTCAGACATTGCTTTCTTTTTGTGTGTGAAATAATAATATAAACATTTAGGGTTAGGGTTCTGGAAATGTTAGTTTTTTGGGGGTTATTTTTGCCTTTTATTGGATGGGACAGCTGAAGAGAAAAATGAAATATTGGGAGGTCAGCTGTGTCGAGGTCAATAGCACGTGGGGCTAAGTGCTTTTTTATTTGAAATTCAGCTAACTCTTCTATTACCTAAAAACAGTTAAATGGAGTTAAATCTCTGAAGAAGGTACTCTACACATTACTGTATTCTGAAAGTAAAGTGTCGGTATATCGGCTTCTTCACAGGTGGAAAGCCTGGTCGTGGTACCAGGCAGGGGGCAGCAGCAGCGCCCGCTTGCAGCCCTCTCAGCAGGAGATGCCGTGTACCTGTTGGACCCCCGTGAGGAGGAGCCACAGATGCTCCACTCGGTCTACGGTCACCCTGTTACCTGCCTGGATGCGTCAGACTCCCATGTTGCACTTGGAGTGAAGCGCACAGGATGGGCAATGCACGATGGAGGGAACAAGGTGAGTTCAGTCTCTGTACAATAGCTGTCAATAAACACATACAATTTAAAATCAGCTATGAGCGTGGAATTCACCCCACTCTGGTTACAGACATTTTCTGTTGAAATGAGAACAAACAGGGTGTTTGAAACTTGAAGCAACCAACAGCACATGTTTAATCATTATGCTTTTGAGTCTGGCATACTAACATTTGAGAATGGGACTCTTATTTTTATAGACATTTTTTCTAAGGCTGCATGGTGGTGCAGAGGTTAGCTATTGCTCACAGCAAAAAGGTTCCTAGTTTGAATCCCCCGTTGAGCAGGGCCTTTCTGTGTGGAGTTTGCATGTTCCCCTCGTACTTGTGTGGGTTTCCTCCGGCTTCCCCCCCACAGTCAGAAAACATGCTTTTTGGGTGAATTGGGGACTCTAAATTGCCCATAGGTGTTGGTGTGAGCATAAAAAGTTTGTCTGTCTCTAAAAGTCAGCCCTGTGATTGACTGGCAACCAGACCAGGGTGTATTCAGCCTCACGGCCAATGACAGCTGGGATCGGCTCCCCCCCCATGACCCTAAACAGGACAATATAAACCACTCATTTGGAACACAAACACCAATACATGAAATCTTTAACTGTCATTGTGCTTTTCTTGATGGCTGCTGCACATGATATATTTGTGTTTTCATGAAATCACCAATATAGGAAGCATATCTAGATGTTTGATCACACGTCAATACCTTTAAAGGGCAGGACAAGTTCACGAAACGATTTCAAATCAGAGTGAACCATTAAACAAAGCACAATCAAAACAAAAAAGAAATGTGGAACAGTTCAATTATTATGACGCTCTCAGTGTTTTTAATGATGGCCTTGTAATGGTACCTTAGTCAGTCTACATCTTTGTAAAGAGACACAGTGTTGTTTGAGAGCCACCTTCACGTGGACAGCACCTTCAAATCCATGCGGGATAATGATTTAGTGTTTGCATGTTAATGGGACTGGTGGAGCCGGATCAAGGTCTCTTTCTTTTGTTCCTTGATTTTAGATAATATCTCCTAAAAATGGATCCCAGACATCAGTGATTAGAATAAAAAAAAGGGTTTCCACTAGAGGACACGTGCACTCAAAAGGTGCATAATGAATATTGGAAGCTAAAAGAAAGGAAAAATAATATAGTTGATCAGATGGAGTATTATAGAAATGGCGTTGTAAACCATATGAGAGAGGAGAGGGATTCAGCCACTGTCGTCTCTGCGGCCTCTTTAATGAGTCAAACTCTTTAGGAGGAAATATTACCTTCTCAATGTGAAGCACACGTTTATTATCCACATCAAGTCTGGTCTGCACTTGAATCTGATTTGTTTTTTAATTGCAGAATATCAAAGATCATTCTCGGCATTACGTCTCATCTGTGTAAATGTAAACTCTGTCTCTGGACAGTGTGATCACTATTACTCTGTGTCTCTTCAGACCACTTGACTCCCCTCAGAATTGAAGGTGATGTACCTGGAGGGGTTTTGTTTATAGTACAAATAGCTCTCTTAAATAGCCACAAGACCTCATTGGGCCTCGCTTCTAATTGCTCCAG
This sequence comes from Labrus bergylta, assembly GCF_963930695.1. NCBI lineage: Eukaryota > Metazoa > Chordata > Actinopteri > Labriformes > Labridae > Labrus > Labrus bergylta. Next base: position 19,290,534 of record NC_089196.1, read on the forward strand.
CCTATAAGGGCGCTTTGATAAACTGATGTTCCCTGAGCTGCCTTTGTTTGCTTCTAATAATGTTGTGTTTTAATGACCCTGTGCTCCTAATTGACTCTTAAGCCTTTACTCCGAAAGTAGACCGAGCCAGGAGACAAACTATTCTGCTGGGATCAGGAGGCAGATATATGCAGCAGGCAATATGCTTTCAAGTTCACTTCAGTTGTTTTTTTTTTTTTTTTTTTTTTTTTTTTTTTTTTAATCAATGTTTGTTGTAGTAAAACGAATTATAATTAGATTAAAAAAACTCAGATGTTAGTTGCCATAGAGACTGGACATCTGCTCGATTTAAAACAGCAAGCAGCACCCGATCATATTGTGTGTTTGCAGCACTTTGCTTGTGATTGACAGTTTTTTGGCAAAGCTTCTTCACTGACATCATCCACTTTAAAAAAAAAAGAAAAAAAGAAGAACTGAAACACTGAAGCACTGATTCAGTAACAGCACTAAAGCACCACATAGTGGACCAGCCGGAGAGCAGCAGTGAGGGATACAACGGGCTATGGATAGAAAGAGAGATAGTTAGATAGAAGTTTGTGCAGTATTATATGGCTCATAAATTAGGCACTAGAAAGATAGAAAACTTGTAATTTTATCATTAATACAACAAAAATCTTCTTCCCATTCCATCTTTCTCTTATTATTTGTAATTAATTAATTATATATTTTTTTGTCTTGTGTAATTAAATGTGGGATAATGAGTAGGTACAGTAGGTGAAAAATGCCTGGAAAAAAACATGATGAAAAGATCATTGGCATTTATTTTTGTATTGATCGATTATTCCAGATTTTCTTGACTCTGCTGTCAAATCTGATATCAAAAATACTTTGAGCCTTTCTACATAAAGCTGGCTTTGCAAATTGCTGCTGATGTTGTACCATAAATGCGTGTGTTTAATTTATAACCAGGGCATATGACATCATCCAAATCCGTCTGAGCTGCGTACTAATAATTAAAAGTAAAAGATCAAAGCTGTAGGTCAAGTTTTGTGTAAGCGTAGCATGTTTGATTTAAATGTATTTATTTTCAGTACTTCGGCACAGAAAGTCTCAAAGATGTTGCTGTTTTCCAAAGTGGGCTTTGCAAAGTTATTATTAGCACTACGCTCTTACTAATTAGAACATTTCACAAATTGAATTAACCTTCTGTCACTCCTCTAACCGCAGTTTTCAAGCCTGCAAGGAAGACAAAGACTTCATTTTGGCCGCAACAATCTTTTTCCCAGACTTCATCCAGAAAACATATGCTTAATTAAAATCTGTCAAATTTCATGGAGGTGGCATCCGAGAAAGTCGTCTCACACCTTTTAACTTCACATGAAGAGTGAAACGTTTTCACTTTCAACATCTTGACGTGCATGAAAAAAAAAAGCACGTTGTTACACTTGATGCCTGATCCTGAAAACTCAATGCTAATCATTGAGTTTGATGATGTTTTGTTTCAAACTCTGACAAGTTAAAGTACAAAAGCAGCTCTGTTCCCACTGTACGGCATTCTTTATCATAATTTGCCACATTTGGCATCGTTATTATTGAGCTGGTGGCTTTGTCTTTTTTAGTGGTGTGTGTGTGTGTGTGCGTGCATGCATGTGTGGTCGGAGCCAGTCTCCAGATCCTCATTACTACGTGCCGCCCTCTTGCCAGTGGACTGAGGGGCACCCAGGCAGACACCCAGCTCGTGGCTGGGCATTTAATACAAGCTGGCATCTCCACTGGCAATCTATCTGTCTACTGCCGTCCATCTACCACAGAGCGCGAGTGCTGTCTGAAAACCTGTCAGCCTCTCACTGCCTTAAGTTGAGAGGGCTGGTCGAATGCTTAAAGGCTGAATTCAAGTTGTGATGTTTTGTCTTTTCTTATGTAGAGTCAGTAGATACACTCATGGACCATTGATACACAGTAGTTCATTAGGGTCATTTTACTCTGGACTAAAGCAGGACTGGACAATATGGCAAAAAACAAAAACAAAAAAAAAAAACAGATTTCCACGTCTAATAAATATATTATATCCATAAATGACAAAGAAATGACAATAAAAAAGTTCTGCTTTTATTTTATCAATAACATTCAACAAAAGCAAACTGAATTTCCCTTTCAGGATCAGTAAAGTCGCTTGAATTTCTCTTCTGATGTTTGAAATACAAGCTGTTAACTTGTCTTAACAGCTTGACAAAAGTTCACTGTGAAGTTTTAGGGTACAGTAAAAGTACAGATGAAAATACTGGGTGGTACATACCTGGGGCCACCCAGCTACTCTGTAGGAAGAAAACAAGGCTGGAGGACGTGAACTACGGGAGCCCAGAGGGAGCAAAATTGAAGAGGTAATCTCAATTTGAGTTATTGAAAATCTTTAAAATTGCAATCACCGAGCCCTACCCGAAAGAATAGTTGGTGATTTCAGTCATCTAACTCACATGTATACTACAGGATAAGTAACACAATCTGCACGTCAGAGTTGAAGGAAAGAAGACATCCTGCTTTGAAAATATGGAGTCAAAGCCTGCAGGTGGATGCTGGGATGGAGGAGAGGTTACTAAGAGTATCTGAGCTATTACAGCAGAGTTTCAGCAGGAGCATAGTGCAGTAGCAGCATAGTTGATATCAACAAATGGACACAGGGAGGTTTAATGTCAGGAGGACTGGACACACGGCAAGCATCAACATATCCCCCAATGTATCATGGACTCGTGCAATATAACCATTTATTTAAAGTTATCACACAGAGTTGGTTTAAAATGTCTACAGACTTTTACAGTGAACAGAATCGTCACGTGAGAGTTGCAGCATGTTTGAGATTTCTGCCTGAACAAACTTGCAGACTTATTTTAATCTCAGGCTCTGAATTCTCATTGCACACAACCTTATTCTGATATAATATGATGTCAGTATTTCTTGATTGAGCCATGTTGCTGTCGGTTTTAAACTGGGTTCTGTCCTGTGAGATGAGCTGGACATACAAACCCTTGTACCAGGTCCAGTGAGCTAATCTGTGTTTGTTCACATGGTGTCTAAACCCAGTGTGGCTCTGAATCCAGTTTTGTTTCAGATGTTGGTGTTTATGTAAGACACAGACGGAGAATCATGGATGAGTATGAGCCCAAAATCTGCAGATTTCATTCAAACTTCAGACCTCATTTAATTTGCAAGTTTCTCCTTTGAATTGATGACGCATTGAACCCGGCTGGTTCTGCTGGTTGGAGACATGTAACCCTTTATGGTTTTCACTCCTGAATGATGGTATTCAACTCTAATAAAATCCCAACTAGCATATCGGGAAAGGAAAACCGATTGAAGGGACATCTATCACTAAATAAAATACTTCAGGCGATATATAAAATAATAAGCTGCAGGCTTTGAACTGTTGGTTTGACAAAGAAGCTAATTCAAGATATCATTTAGACTCTTGGCACATGAGATAGCCATCTTCAACCACTTTTTGTCATATTCATATTCATCATATTGCCCAAAATAATGAATCAATTTATTGTATGCATCATATTCATCCCATTGTACCAACAGCAGCAACACAAATTGACTTTTTCAAAAACGCAGCAATAATTGCCAAATGTTGTCATCTTTTTAAAAAGCAGAGAGAGTACTGACATTAACATCCCGGTGCAAGCTGCCATTAGAGATTCTTTTGTGTGTGCAAGCCTCACCGGGGATCCAGCAAGTGCATTAAACTAACAGTTCTTCCATAGTCATCCTCATGATTATTCTTCCTCCAAACGTACTGCTACAGCCTGTAAACAGGCCCCCAAATATCATCACAAAGCAGCTCTTCTGCCTCCCTGAGCGGCAGTTCTTCATTTTAGTGGGAGGATGCTTAATAAAAAAAATATCTTCCTGACACCGTAATGATTCATGGACAACAGCCTGCTGAACCTCATTTCTGCATCCCTCCATTCTCTCCCCCCCCCCCCCCCCCCCCCCCCCTCTTCTCTACTGTCCAAATCCTATCAAGCTGTCATTTCAAAGTCCGTTGTGATTTAGGTTTTGCCCCTGGGTGGTGCACAATTAAAGCTCTGCTTGGCCAGAATAAGGGACACACACAAAACTGCTGGCATCTCCTTAAGGCTTACATCATGCCTCCCCCTCCCTCCCTCCCTTTAAACTTCTTTATCTTTGCTGTTGTCTCTCCATCTCGCTCTCTTTCTGTCTCTCCTTTTCTCTCCTACCTTCTGTCTCTTCCTGCTCTCCCCGCGTCCCTCCTTCTGTTTAATTTCTTTAGCGTTTTAATTATTCAAAGTCAATTTTGCCTGGCGGTTATCCTGTTTGTTCAGTCTCATTTGGACGAGAAAACACCAGCCTCTAATTGACCAATTAGGCCAGCTCCAAATGACATCATTGTAAGTTGAGTGAAGAAAGTTTAGTGCTGCGATGGAGCCGGAGGCAGTGGTCTTCATATCTGTCTGTAAACTGAAGAATGCCCCAAGGCAAGATTTACTCTCTTCTCATATTTAACTCTTAAATGTTGCTTTGCTTTTAATTAACTGGCAACGAATCACAGTGAGCTGAGCTTGTCCTTTGTATGATACATGATGTGCAGCAAAGTCAGCTACGAGTGTAATGTGCAGAGAATTAGCAGGTTCTCATGCTTTGGCATCATTTTTTTAAAACTAGAGGACATGTCCACTTCTAATATGCCCTCTATGCTTAGAGTATTGGACATTTTTGCTCGAGTGACTCGCCATCAAAATGGATTGTGATGGAAAAAGTTCTCACTTACAGAACAGTCACCTTATTTTAGGAGCATAAATGAGTTGGACAAGTTTGAAGTAGTCATCATTTTGCATGTGGTTGCAATCCTTTACCGATGTCCGACATTTGTTCTTGATGAGTGTTGTGCTGATTGAAGTTGGACTGAATAATACATGTTTTCAATGACTGCGTTTCAGATCCACGTCTACAGCCTTGAAACGGGCAAACTGGTGGCCACTGTGGGCGACTCACTTGGAGATTTCTCCTGCATCAACCTGAGAGACAGCCCTCCTCACCTGCTGGTCTGTGGAAACAAAGATAGGAGGTAGAACAAACCCTCACACCAATGGAGAACACACACAAACACAGAAAGGAGAATCTTCTGAAAACGGATAGTCGGTGCCTATTATTTCAAACATCGCAGAGAGTTGAAACTGAGCCAGGAGCTCAAGTTTTTTTCCCTCCAGAGACACCTGACGATGGAGGTACTTCAAGTGAAAAAACGGTGTTTACGTAGTGTTCAAGAAGGCCAGGCTCCATTCAAATCAGTGCATTATTCACACGTTCCAGTCTCAGTCAGAAAGCTGCTAAATCTGTTGTGAAAAAAAAAAAAGAAAGAAGAAGAAATACTTAGATGTGAGGTGCTCTTTGTGCTGAATGGAGATGTCTTTCCGTCTGTCTCTTCTATTACCTGGGAAACTGTACAAGAAAGACATCTGGCCACGCACGCATGCATTTGCACACGCTTGCCACATCCCTAACCTGGCTCTCCAGATGAGGAAAAGAAGCATAAAAGAGGCCATTCTCATCTATTCTGCACTTGTTAGCAGCTGCCGCGGAGAACAAGCTGGCAGGGAGACAAAAATCTCTGGTGCTTCCTCGTCCAAAGCTGCCCCTGCTGTTTCTATTCAGCACCAAATCCATCTGGCTGTTAAGTGGTTGGCTAAAAGGGAAAAGATGGACCGTGTCATATTGTTAAGGTTCTGTCTTCTTAGAAACTTCGCTGTTAGCAACCATCAAAAATTCACTGTTCGAAATGTTCCGTCAAGTGGATGCAGAAAAATGTTCAACATTTGTTTTGGTTGAAGAATTGAAAGATGTATTTTTTCGCTCTCTGCCAAAGCATTTGGGAGTTCCAATTTCATTTCAGCTTTTTACTTTTGTTCTTTGCTCTCTGACAGATGAGTAGTTTTTGTTCAGTGAGATGCCACTGTGTGCTCAGGGCATTCAGTTTCCAGTGGAAATGATGGAGACTGAGGGACAGTCGGTGATCTTGGCCCTCTTACAGGGTGGCTTAAGGCCAAAGCCTAATGCATCCCTTCCTTTTTTGTCCAAATGATTTTTTTTGTGAGATCCAGGGAGCAAATGAGGGCTCCTGGTAAGGGCAGTTTGGAAGACAGCCACATTTGTGCAAACAGGAGAAAGCCAAGTGAATAAAGTAAGAGGAAGAAGAGACACCTGTGGCTGCTGATCACTTTAATAACAAGTCCACTTTACTTTACTTTACTTTACAGTGCAGATCAGAACAACATTTTGTTGCATTACGCTCGTTGTAGTGCAGGGTAAGTATTTACATGAAAAATAAGGTGCAGATAGTAATAGGTATAAAAGAAAGGCTATGTATAAAATTACTATAAGGATAAATATATTGCACATTTGTAATGTTATATTGTATTGTACAGTCCAGTGAGGTAGTCCTGTGTTGGGGTTTGATGGGGGAATGGAGGGATTATTTTTTGGTGTTCAAAAGTCTTATGGCCTGTGGGAAGAAGCTGTTACAGAACCTGGATGTTCTGCTTCGAAGGCTGCGGAACCTCTTTCCAGAGTCCAGCAGCGAGAACAGTCCACGGTGGGGGTGGGAGGTGTCTCTGCTGATTTTCTGAGCCCTGGTCAGGCAGCGTTTATTTTATTTTTTGCAATCTCCTCGATGGGAGGAAGTAAAGTCTTGATGATCTTCTCCGCCGTCCTCACCAGCCCCTGCAGTCGGAGGCACTGGAGGCTCCGGACCAGACAGGGATGCAGTTTGTCAGGATGCTCTCTATAGCGCCTCTGTGAAAAGGTGGGGAGAGGTGTGCTCTCTTCATCCGGCGCAGAAAGTGCATCCGCTGCTGAGCTTTTTTTTTTTTTTTTTTTAATACAAGAGCTCCGGTGTGAAGGGACCAGGTCAGAGTGTCAGGAACTTTGTGCTGCGGCTAGGTTATGTTCTTGGGTTTAGTGATCCTCAGAAGATGAAACCTACTGACTGTTGTTGTCTCTATGATTTCTTTTTTTTTTTTTTATCAAGAACTGGTGTGTTTTGCTATAATAATAACTTTTTCAGAGTATGATGGATGCTGACCTGAAAGTACAAAAACAAATTCAAACAAATTTGTAGCTCTCATCCATAAAAACAAAATTATAGTAAGAAAATAGTCAAAAACACGTCATAAAGTGTTTTATTAATTAAAGAAAAACTAAATCTCTAGAAGAAATCCACTGCAAACGTATTATCCTGTCACGAGTCACAAACTTGTTAATACGCTGACACGAGGAAAATGCAAGAATGTACAAAGACTGTATAAACTCCTCTTGTGCAGAATCTCTAAAGAGAATTGAGTCATATTTGTATTTCATTGTATTCAATCACGTTGTGGGTTGGCCACATTATTTGCTTTTTTTTTTTTAGTTTTTATGAGCCTTTGGATTACACTCATGATTCAACTTTTTTAGATTAAGTTTGTTGACACATTCTGGACTCGATCTACGTGTGATCGTGGAGTAGAGAAAGATACAGGTGGTCTTACTCAACAAGTTGTAAATGAACTCCTCCTGGACTCATAACCTGCAGCAAAGTTTTGAAAAACACTTTAAACAGCCTAAATGTTTTCGACACGTTGAAGTTATCTGTTCAGGTAGAAAATGAAACCAGACAACTTTGTATGACTAGAGTTAGGTTTTCATCAGACATCACCCTGCATGTATAATGATTCATGTCTGGTCCTGCATTAGGGGGCCACACTTCTCGGAGCCTCTCCCTCCCTGAGCTGCTGCTGATTAATGAAGAGGAGTCTGCCCACTGACAGCTCACTGAAGACAGAGTTGCCTCCAGTAGTAGATTTATGGCTTCCTGCGATCTGCCACTTACGCTCAGTCCTTATTGTTTAAACGTGTGCTTCAATCACGTAATGCCACCAAGCAGACAGAAGTAACTGTGGACAACAAGTCCACAGTGCCCGTTTAGTCATTTAACTAGCACAGTTTGGAAGCAGAAATGGAATCTGCCTGAGTCCCCAAAGTGGATTTGATTATGGTAATGAGGTCTTGGAGAAGGTTGAGGCTGGATGCAGTCATGTCCTGGATGCTTTCAGCTGCAATAAAGCCACAAAGACAACAGATGGAGCTGCTGGTCCCCTGGGCTGCTGCTGCTCCTGAAACCCAGGGAGCACAAACCAGCTCATTCTGCCATTTATCCAGTAAAAGAAATTATTCATACACTACGATAATAATAATAATAATAATAATAATAAAGAGAATCATTACAATACTGATGGTGATGATCATAATTTGCCGACTATAATAATGATAGAAGAATTATAAAGTGAGTAGAAAAAATGATTGAAACATGCAAGAGCAATTCAAATCAGACAAATGCACAGAGCCATTTATTCATTCATTAAATACTACGTTTTAACAAATCATGGAGTCTGGTGGAGTGAACAATGATCTCAATATGATACATTATATGCTCAGTGTTATGCAGTCTTTCTTTCCTTAAAAAAACTTTTAAACCTTTTTTTATTTTTTTGTTGCCCTTATTTAAACCAAATATCTGTTGTATAAAGGCTGTTAAACCATTACATTTTTGAATTGCAGTTAATCTCAATATTTCAATAGTTAATCTGTATAATTGTTTTTTTTAATTGCATGTTTAAAATAAGATTATTTTAAACAAGCCCAACTATTTTTATAAAAAAATAAAATAATAATTGGGCTTTTATTTTCTAATTTTACAGCTGAGAATACTTAACTTGCTGAATTCAACCCTGCTTTTATTTTGAAATAAAGTAAGAACCTTTTGGTAGTTTGAAGGTTATGACAATAACTTAACTACGGAGAATGAAACTTATAACAAAATCTAACAGCTGACAGCCCTTAATCATTTATAATATCAAACAATTTGTATCATCCCACAAGGAGCAACTGGCTGGGGTCTTTTTTTCTATTAGACACATTTACAAACAAATGACAAAGAAGGATCTAAAAGTGAAACCTACAAACCGTATGGATGGAATTAGACAAACTGGATCAAACAGGAGGATCAGTATGTTGAGGAGAGAAAGAGAAAACTTACATACACGTTGTTCTAAATACAAGCTTTGTTCCGTATTCTCCTGAGTCTACATTTTAAGCCTCTTCATGTTTATCATTAGTTCATCTGCTCTTAATTCTATTATACTGTTTTTTTTATGGCCCTTTCTCTGATCCGTTGTTGTAAGTGATCCCAGGATTTTCACGGCTCATTATTTTAATTTTTCTCGCCATTGTTTTAAGAGTATGAATCTGACACGGGCATGATCAAGTAAAGGTGCTATATCATGTTGTAAGTGGCTGTGGGGTAACAGTAGATGGCATAATGAAGTGTCTGGGTTAATCCTCGTCGCAAATAAAGCTGGAGCTAAATCTTTCAGCACATGCGCCTCCGTTCGTATTTGGACTCTTGGCTTGGATGTTGATAAGTTCCTGCAAATGTGAGAATAGTGTCCTTTTGTCTGCTAATGAAAGCGTTCTTTGACTGACTGCACTCCCTCTGTTGTGCGGCCTTGGAGTCCTCCTCCTCTGTAAACAGGAACAAAAATCCAAAGTGACCGAGTACTATTGTACTCAGTTTGTTCACTTGTCTTTTATTGGAACTACAACCCGATTGTTAGACACACTCAACTGTAAATATATAACTTCTTAAGTTTATAACACACCTCTGGCCTTCACACACAACAACAACGCCTCTTTACTTCTCAACTGACCTTCCTCATTTTTACGATACAGCTATATAAACATGTATCTTATTCTCATCCTGGCTCTGATTCAGGGTGCGGGTGTTTGACCTACGAGCTGGCTCTTCCGTGGCGTCCCTGTACGCCCACCACCTGGGTGTGACCTCGGTGCAGGCGGATGACTGGAAGATTGTGAGCGGCGGAGGCGAAGGATTGGTGTGTGTGTGGGAGATGAGGATGGGAGCCAAGCTGTGGGAGATGCACAACAGGTGGGATTTTCTTTCTTCCCTCTGATCCTCTGAGAGGAAATGTGAACTCAGAGCAACACAGGAAACATGTGAAGCATGCTTTTTTTTTTTTTGTAAAGGTGTTACATCTGTTTTTGTAATGGAACCTCTCACACATTGCTGTGAAGTGTGCCTTTAGGATTTAAGTCAATTAAAACACTAACAACAACACAAAGACAGGGATTGTAGATTTGTTCCTTCTTATTTTTGGTGTCTCATTTTTCCAAATTCAAGGTAAACTTAATTATCCCAGAGGGGCAATTTGCTTTTTGTGTGTATTTGTCTGAAATACACACAATTGATTTGATTTCAACATTTGACAATACATTACACACACCAAGGGGGCGTGTAATGTATTGTCAAATGTTTTGTCAAAATGCAAATAATCCAAATAAAGAAGAACGTTGTTACACGGCAACAAAGACAGGTTTAGGAGCCAATTTAGTTCACATCTACATCATCCAAATGAAGGAAAATGTCACTTTTCTCTGTTTACGGTTGTTCATTGATTTCAAAACTTAAACTCCATGTAACATTAGAGGGAAGACTCAGTGCAGTTTGTAACATTTTCACATTTTCTCCAGGAACCTTCCAAGCGTTTAAAGTAGGGATAAAAAAACATGTCTAAAATGTACGATTTTTTTTAAACTGAGGGTGTTTTTTTCTGCTGCAGGCATCCTGTGCGCCACGTACGCTTCAACACCAGCACCCTGGTAACAGCCAACATCCCTGATGACAAGTCACCACGGGGCGCCTGCATCACAGACGATGACCTTACAGCTCACCGCAGGTCACTGATCATCCTCCCACACTCATCCTCTTTTCTTCTCTTCTCTTCTCGGTTTTATAATTCAATGCATTCTTAGAACAAGTTTTATATTCAAGGAAATGTGCTTTTTATTATGGGAAAGTTAATTTCCCAAACACTGTACCACTTACAGTATGTCTGTAAAGTAATATGAAGATATAGCTAGCATATAGTTATCTTAATTTAGCATAAAACTGACCAAATCTGCCGACCAGAACTTCAACAGTGCACTCATTCTGGCAAATAAATAGTTTGGCACATAATAATAATAATAAGACAAACTAGATGTGAATTAGTGATGAGTCAGCTCTAGCTTTGCACATAGGCATTAAGAGGTATTCTAGCTAACCAACTTGAGCTTTGACTTTGAAAGTAGAGCTGCTTAAGTCTTCTCCCCGAACTCTTAACGTACAAATCAGAATACAACATATAACATGTTTGTTTTTTTTTTGCCAAAGTTTTTACAGTAATGTTGCTAATAGGATGATGGTTATACTGATCATCCCATCTTTTCAAGCATCTATTTGGACAAGTTTTCAAAAGGTGAATCAAGTAAAATCTCTTTGGTTGCTGATACTGTTTTTCTCCTGCAGACATCGGGGAGTAATCTGCCATTATGACTTCTCTGAGGAGGCATTATCTCAGGATCACGTCCTACCCATCTGCAGGTCGGACTACACAGAGTCACACGGATACAACTACAACATCGGCCTGGCCGTTCCTTACGACAGTCTGTCCGGCTCCCATCCATCGCACTGACTCGCAGGTTTACAAACTGCAGCTGAACGGACAATAGAAATTGTTGACTAGCGATCGGTTTCATGCTCCAAACTGTATACTTTTTTATCTTTCTGCTTTCCCTTTTGGTATTCCAAACAAATCACGCTGTCAGTGTATGGATGTTTTCTGTAATTATTTTTAAGGTAAATGATGCACAACGCACCAAAACAGTAAAATGATGACGTTTTTAAATGATGTTTGGCTTCTTGGATTTGAATCAGTGTTGCTGTTGCACAGCAAGAAAAAGTCATATTCCTACCACGACTCCAAAAAAGACAATTCATCGTACCTTTGTGAAGACTTTCTACCAAAAAGAAAAAAAAAAAAAAACTTACATCTGCTCTTTAAATCATGTTTATTTATTTTATTACTTTAAACAATTCAGTGCAAAACAGAAATTAGTGTAAGGGAAGATGTGTGTTTAAATTCCCCGATAGTGCTGAAAAATTATAGGAACATTTTTTTTTTTTTTTCCCAGAACAGTTGACTGTTTTGAGTCTCAGAGGAACAGTGAAGTAAACCTTACAACTATTCTAGAGCTGCAGAGGAATGGTATGCGCCCCAGTCTCCACTCTGGATGTCGGCCATAACAGATGACCCATGAATGCCAGAGCTGCCACTGACGATGACTGGCTGCATGTGAATCGTGAACCTCTTCACTAGAGTATAAAGAGTCTTTCACAAAACAAGCTGGTTACACATTAAGTTTTGTAGAAAAGGAGGAGAAATCAGAGAGGTAGTGTGTTAGTTTGAAACCTGATTAAATGAGAAACAGATGTGTTTGAAACATGGGACACCAACTCCTTCATTGAGCACCATCTTGCCAAAAGTTCCACTGTATGAGGAGATTACAGCCCTTATTAGTATAAAAATACCATTACAGTATTAGATTAATGATTATTTTCCTCCATCTAAAAATATATTAGTGCATATCAGAGTGTTTGGTTTTGATCCGTTTAAGGGCTGGAGAGTTTCTGCTAAAAACAGCAGCAACATAAACATCTTTTTACAAGAGCAGCTCCTTCAAGAGGTCGATTTCCCACAGCGCATTGTCGTGGTATCTACATCCAGAAAGCGAATGTGCATCCTAGACTCCATTTCTAGTCCTTTTAAGATCTAATGGAAGAGAACAACATGTTTTAAGTAAGAGATGAAGAAAAAAAAAAGTTGATGTTTTTTGAAGCGGTCGACCAAAAAGTTGTTAAAAGTGCAAACCTGCTCAAAATGCTCAAATGTAATTCCTTCATAGAAATCATCTGGAGCCTGCAACGACAGAGAGACGGATTCATCGGTTACTGTGCAGCAGAGATGTGAGAATTTTTTTTATCGTAACAGTTTTAGTTCTGCTTGGATCCATTACCATGTGGGGAACGTTTGTGCTCGCCACTTCCAACATGGCAGCATCTGCTATAGCTTTGGCAGCTTCCAGGCCCATGGCGCCGCTTTTAGACAGAAGCTCCTCCACCACCTTGGACGGGGAAAAAGGATTCAAGTCTTATTACGCTGATCAGAGTCGAGGAAACGTCAAACCTCAGCTACAGGAGGTCGACAGCAAGAGGGGTAATAATCAAAACTCAAAAATATCTGTATTAGTGAACTGTGCATGTACAGCGTACATACGTTCAGATTTTTCAACTCTTTGATGACTTCAGGCAAACAAAGCAAGTGCTAAATCAATTAATCAGTTAGAAATTAAAGTCTTGATTCATCTTTAGGTCTTTGTAAAGGTGAAATCAAGTTTTTTAAACAGTATTGGATATTTCATGATATCCAATCTTCAGATATTTTCCAACTCATTTTGGCCATTTGCCGATGCAGATATCCTTAAATGCAAATATTCTTTGACAACTTTGCTTAATTTCAAATTATAAAAGGTCCACACTAGTAATTACTGTGCTGTGTCTGAGTGAGTACAAAGTGGCATTAGATCATCTGAACACTGAAAGGCTAGTTTTTGGATGTTGTTGAGCAGTTAACAACAGTTCTTAGTTTCACAAATGCACCGCTTATATTCTTATTCTAATTATATATTTATAAGACAGAAAATCACAGTCTGTCAGCTTGTTGTTGTGCTTTAATTGCCAGCTAATTACACCGGCAAGATCCACTGCACTCATTTAGGCTAATGATGTCTTTGTATGGTCGTTCACAGACTGTCTGATTCACTGTGCAAAATACTGTTTACACCTGTTCAGGTGTGACAACATGAACCTCCTCATTGTGATTGTATCTGGAGCATACCTCAACCTCAGCAAAATCATCAGTTAGAAAAGCAGTCAAGTATATAAGATTGCATTTATATTAAGACAATAAGATTATTGACATGTGTTTATTAGTATTTTTCAAATTATCCTGATCCAATTTAGATTGGCCAGAACAAATGGTCAGTTTATGTGTAAATGAAAAATGATATGGATCATACAATTAGAAAGGTTCATCTAAAATAATCACTAGTCGGGGCGCTGGTGGCCTAGTGCAGTGGTTCTCAACTGGTGGGGCCAAAATGGGGTTGCGGAAGTGTCATCAGTGGGTCATGAGCATGTGACTGAAAAAAACCTGACATTCTGTCTAGCGCTTTTCAAATCGTGTTACTTTCCGTCAGATGTTTTGCATCGTCTGAGGTAAAAAAATAAATAAAAACATTTGATGGAAGCTGCAAACTGCACCATTTTGCATTAATGCATTAAATAAATCTGATTGGTTTAAAAATATCCAAAATTTGGTTCGCTTTTTTTTCAGGGAGGAGTTGGTGGTGGGTCCCGAGGCTAGACTAGTTGAGAACCACTGGCCTAGTGGTTTAAATCCCGCAGCGCATGTGCAGAGACTTCAGTCCTCTAGGCGAGCGGCTCAGGTTCAAATCCGACCTGTGGCTCCTTTTGCGCATGACGTTCCTTACTATCTCTCTACCTGATCTCTATCCACCGTCACCGTATAGTGAAGTCTGAAAACCCCCTCATTTACTGTTTTGTTTTATTTGGATCCTAACGAGAAGCTAATCTACATTTTACAAATTCATATTATATATTATTCTTTTCACACTACACAAACATTCCACAACATTTCTTCTATAACTAAAAATAATAGACAATTTACATAAATGAACAAAAAAAACCACAAAAGAAACAGACAAACACAAAGGCTGCGTCTGATTTACAGCATCTAAGACATAACATGGTTACAGTTTTCCTACCTTCCTGTACTCCTCCAGGGTGATGGTGCCATCATTGTCTGTGTCGTGCATGTTGAACAGGACTAGAGAGAAAGAACAGAAGGCTTTAGTGGTAGGTCTGATTTCGAAGGACCTTTCTCTCATCATTTCAAAACAGGGCAGGATGTTACTGAGGAGCAGAGGAAGTCGTGATTAGAGGAATGTTTAGAAAGATGCAGAGATAAAAGAGTAGAATAACTAGGGGCTCCTAAGAGCTTAATCCTTTTTCTTTTATAAATTATAGGATTATTTCACATCATTGGGTAGTTGAACAAAAATTCCCGAGTTTCATTTCAGGTCTCTTCGGTAGAAGTGCTTTTTTTGCTTGAAAAGAGTGCTTTTCAAAACCTCCAATACTGCACAGGTGCAACACTTTTTATTGTTCATTATAGGACGGGCTCCATACATATTGCCTTTAAATAATATCAAAATATTAGTATCATACAAATCTCAAAATCAAAACATTTCCTCTTAATCAGGTTTTAAATGATAATTTTCTAGTCTTGAAAACACAACCAGTGTTTATTTGATTTATGTGTTTTATGTTAACAGAGACTTATATTGTGGAGGGTTTTTAATAAGTCTGCTGAATGATATTCATGAGGACATCTTGTTATTTGAGAGGCAAAAAATCCTGTTTGTACACATTTCCTGTTTCTGTGGGAGTGAGGGGAGTTTGTCCCGTTATAACTTTTGTCCATTGTTGGCTCTCAAGAGCAGACCTGAACTATTTACATATTATTATACTGTACAGGTTCAGTGAAGCTCTCTGCATGACTAAAACAAAGCAATCCAACTTGTTTGCATATCATCTACAGCTTTTTATTGGACAACTGAGGACACACCTTAATATTATCTAAACGCAACAGAAGCAATAGCCTCACGCTGCTTCAGTAAATATGCTTCAATTTGACTAACAAGAAATGTGTTGTTCAGTGTGGCCAGAGTCTTAACAAGTCTTGAGTTAGATTCCTCTCCACAATAAGGCCTCATGAACAAGATGCCATGCAGGCCCCCTTCCAAGACCTTTATAGTTTTACTTATGAATACATTTATGATGATTTTGTGCTTAGAATTTGTTTTACCAACTACCTAAGAGGTCCCTTAGGGGACACATTCCCCAGACAGATACTGTTTTAAATCCAGCCCTGCTAACAGAAGATTTCCATCAGCCTCAATTTGGCGCTCTTTCTCTGGAGATTGTAAGAGTTATTCTGGGAAATGTAGGAAGAAACAAATCTCACAAAGAAGGCTGAGCGGAAGAAGGTAGAGCTCTTAAACTTAAGTTGAAGGTTCTTATGATCGTACGTAACAATACCATCTTTGACTGAATTTAGATTCCAGATTGATGGCTGAAATTATCTTGTTGGGTTTGTGAAGCTGTTGTTCTTTTAGTGATCACTTTTAAACCTCTCTAAGGTAGCAATGAATCCAGTGTTCATACAAGCAGCTTTGCTCTTTGTGGCATGTAAGGGTTGGTTTGAAAAAAAAAAAAAACTCACATCAGCAGAATATTTTTCTGGTATTTTTCTGTTGAAACACACAACAAGGAAGAAACAGAAGATAAATACTTGGTCCTAAATCCCCAGCTGGATCTCTGAGCATGTTGATCTTAACCAACAAGTATTTCTGGTTCTCTTGTTTCTATTCTTTTTCAGTTTCAAAATTAATTAAGGTGTCTTACAGCGAAGCTTCTCCTTCCTCAGAGCTTCCTTCTCTTCCTCTGTCGTCTTCAAGGTTGGAGGGCGGAAGTGGGACATGACCATGAGGAACTGCTCGAAGCCGATCTCCTCGAAGGAGCCCACCTCATCCTGATGCTGGTTTCTGGATGGCAGACAGAAGAAATCAAAGTTCAGCTAATGTGGCTTTTTTTTTTTTTTTTTTTTTTTTTTACAGTCTACACCTCACACATTTTAAAGCATAATCCTCGCTTTACACAATACTTGGAATCTTCATTGAACAATTTGTAGTGTAGATTTAGGAAAAGGGAAATTTTGGCCCAAAAACATTGATAACATGTTTTACTGATCTTTCACTTCAGCCTCCCACTGTGTACATGACGAGTGTACTTGTAAGTCTGATTGTGGTTAACTCTGTTAAGCAAGCCTTTCCAAAGTAAGAGGAAATGCAACTTTTAAAAAGTGTCTTTAAAGCTTTAAAATCTAAACTATTATTGACTTGAGTTAATGATGGATAATTTCCTTTTTTTGTTTTAACAAACTGCACTGCATTTGTGTTGGACATGGACTGAAAACCACATTACCAGCCTTCTAAAGGCAATCAAGAATTTTCTAATGAATGTGATTAAATGGAATCGTTTCGGAGCCTGGGTGGCTGGCTCCAAAAGCCCCTGAAGTCTCACACACACCCAAATTAAAATGTGCATTTTAATACAGCAGACATAAACATTTGGGTCTACATAGCTCATGTCTTTAATGGCACAGTTTACAGGGGATGAATTTTCATATAACTTATCTGTTTTGAATATGAGAGTTATGCTTAAGAAGGGGCGTGGCTGAGTTGACTGACAGGAGGGTGCGTTGTAGCCAGGAGACTTCAGGCCCAACTCAGCTCCTTGCTTTTGCCAAGTGGTAGTTGACTAAAAGTTTGTTTGAGCCAGCATTTTTAATATGACGACCACCATCATTTGGCTTCAAGAGTCAGTATTAGAGAACCAATGGGTGATGTCCCTATGACTACACCAATGTTTATTAGCCACGTTGCATATGCATCTAGTGCCTTTTATTTTGTCAGTACTTGAATTGTGACAACCATCTTCTTTTTTGGTCCTTAAAGAATTGAGTTTAGAAGATTTAAATGTTGACACTCTGTTGTGGTACTTTTTGAAGGGATACCTCAATGTTAGGAGTTTAAGTAGATATGATCAGTGCCCCAGTTGGGCCAGCGCAGTTAAAAAAAAAAAAAAAAAAAAAAAAAAAAAAAGTCAGGATCTGCTCCCGCCTGTAAGGTAAATATAAAGTGAACCACCAAGTTAGGTGAACCCACAGCTAGATTACAGTCATCTTATCTTTGCACTCAGACTGGCAGCAGGTAGTCTGACTCTGTTAGAAGGAAACAAAAAAAGCCCTCTGATATATCGACAGAAACACTAAGGTCCATATCTTCTATCAAACATAAATATTGACCTGCTATTTGAGGTTGAGAAATGTCCTTGCTAAGCCAGACTGACTGTTGATGAATTATGTATGCTGGAAATACTTTGAGACAAATCATATAGTAAGGGCTCAGTTTTAAAAAAGTGTTAGTATTACATTATAACAGCTTGTTTGAACAGTTGAACAACATTGACACTGACAGACAGCTGACGTCCAGCCACCACCATCGAGTCCGTCTCGTCACCAAAACCACCGCCGTCGTCATTCATGCACGGCCTGCTCCGACCTTCACCTCAGCGGCGTGGACAGTGTGGACAACAGGAACGCGAGGAATACAAAGGAGAAATCCTTCCTGCATTTTATCCCATAATGCTCTTTTGTAAAGCGTCTCGAGATAACACTTGTTATAAATTGGCGCTATACAAACATTGACCAATTGATTGATAATATGAGGCGCATTAAAACTATACCCACCTTTTATCGAAGAAAGCGTAAACTATCTGCTTTTTGATTGGATTGTTGGCGAGGGCTGGTATTCTGTCCAAGTTTTCCTTACTGCAGTGAAGAAAAAACAGTGTCCTTTAGTACACAGCACATAGTGCAGAGTCAGCATGTTCAACAGACTGTTATTTATGGGAAGTTACATGAACAGTAACACTACCCGAAGAAATAAGTGCAATGTTCAACATTTGTTCCTTGTTTCTTTTTAAAGGGAAGGAACTGATCATCGATCACAAACAGCTTGACATTTTGGCAGTTGTGTGTGTGTGTGCGCGTGTGTGCATGGTGGATCGACATATTGTATTTGCCCATGTCACCACATGTTGCTTGCTTGTGTCGGTGCCAGAGATACCAGAAATACCCACAATTCATCACTCCAGCCACCATGCATGCAGGGAGTATTTCATCTTCAGTGCAATGACTGAATGGTTTTTCTTAAGAAAAAAAAACAACAACAAACATTCACCTGTCCAGCAGAGATTTGACACACAAACATATTTTACCTTATCGTTTCTTCATTTCCACTCAGGTGCTGGAATCTTTTGTGAAGGTTTTTAATCTGCTCCAGTGAAACTGAGAAGCGAAACACAAACAACAACATTAAAGTATACAGTGTACACCTGTTATTAGTCCACACCCATAAACCGGCCTCCTGCACTCCTCCTGTTGTTTATAATGGAAGCCCAACATAATGAATGCTCGCAGTTGAATGGAAAAGATCACACTCTGCGCAGTAGTAGCATTGACTTTTTTTTATGCCATTTAAGGAGGGTTCCTTAAATCATTAACTAACTGTATAGACTTGTGACCGTGTGCTGAAAGATAAAAACATCATAGTCCTTCCTGGTCCCATATAAAGATAGATTTGACATTTTCAAGTGTTTCCACAAACAGCTGTGTATATTTTTTATTTTTACCCCTTTCTCAGAAGCTGCCAAGTGGATGTTTGCACTAGCAACAGCAGTTGCTGAACATGGGGTCAAGAATATTCAGAGGAGGATTTAAGCATGCAGAAACAAGTGGGCTGTTGTGTTATAGGACCAGATACAGATTTAATACAAAATGTACTAAAATAACTCAGGTATATTATCCAGATCAACAAAAAAAACATCAGATTCTGTGCTCCTCTAACAATAAAAGTGTCTAAAGGCAATGACACATTTCACCAGAGTGCCTCAGAACATTCATGTTCAAAAAACCTCAAACTACGCCTACGGATAAATAAGGTCAACGCTGCGCCTTCAGTGAACAATAAAGGTGATGACACAGTTCAAAGTCTCACCAATACAATATCAATACAATTGTGTTCAGCCTGGGATTCAAACATTTCTGTCTGCATTACTCTGCATACAAAAGTTTCACATGAAGACCCTGCTGCTCTTCTTAATAAACCCTTCTGCTGTTTCACTCTGACTTTTGTTTCATTTCTTTATCAAACTGTTCCACATCCAAGAGTTAACAGAATAGAGAGGGGGGGGGGGGGGGGGGGGGGGGGTTATGGTCAGTGTACGACCAACAAAGTGTTTACAGCAGTTGGACCAAACCACAGCACAGATATAAACTCAACACGCAGTCCGCAAAGTGAAGAAGTATTATTAGATAACGTTAACTCAAACTTTGGTGCTGCTTGTTCATAAAATGTGTGGCTGTAAATTACTGCATTATTGTCAGACTTGATTATCAATTAATTATCCATAAGGAAAAAAACATATTCCGGTGTTATCCGGAAAGATTTAAATGTTTCTAGTTTGTCTTTCATTTCTCTTAAACTACTCCACACACCACCGCACGTGCGCCTCCAAACTAAGCGATTTAACATCAAGAGGTTCCTCATAGTCAAAAAAAAAAAAAAAAAAAATCCCTGTTACTTTTCCCTACTTACATCCCGTCCTGTCCACCAGGTCCTGGTACTTGTGCACGGAGCGCGTCTGCGAAGCTCCCATCGCTGCTGCTGCCTGCGCGTCAGGACACACAATCTGGTTCAACCGGCTCTACTTTCCTTCACTTACTTGCGCTCCTATCAGCAGGTCGACGCAACTGTAGTCTGCCTGCGTCCCTGGAAACATCTGGCATCCTCAAGGTCCTAAATCCTTACAGAGGCTGTGGAGAAATTACCTGCTCCGTCTCCGGTTTAACTGCTGTAAATCGTGGTTAATATGTTACATCACAATAAGGAACCAATGCGCTCATAAGTAATGAAACAAGCTAGAAAAAAAAAAAAAAAAAACTTGAAACGCTTTATTTTTATTTTTTTTGTAAGTTAGGGTCATTTCCGTTTCAAGTCAGCAGTGTTCTTCAGTATTTTCCTTGAACAACACTGAAGAGCTTTGACATCCTACATGTTTCACTTGTAAATGTACAGAAAAAGAAACAAAAAAACAAGATTATCTACAACTGTGAACGCTGGACTTTATAAGTGCATGGAACTTTAAAAGATGGAGGAATAAAAGCAAATATACAAAGATTTTTTCATCATAGTCTTTTATGTGGCACTGTTACTGTATTTGAGGGGTTTTGGACTATATGCTGAGGGGCTTGTTTGTCTAGTGCTGTGTGCAGGGTATTGTTAGTTTCAGGTAAAGGGAGATAGATTTACAGCACCTGAACACCCATTCTGAACTCACTCTTCGACTTGACTCTTTAATTCGGGAATTCTCTGTTATTTTCCTTGCAGTCTGCTCTTCTCAAAATTATGTTTCACTTTCCAAACTCAGCTTTGTGAAGGGATGTGAAGGTCCTGCATCGTTGTTAAAATACTGTCAACTAGCTATGCCATTCCGTAGTTTCTGCTTTGTTTTCACAACAAATACAATGTGGTATTTATATTGATGCAGTAGTCAAATTTACTGCATGTTTCTGGACTTTTCCAAGCATGGAAATATTAAATGAAATCCTTCCACTCCTGCGCAGGAGCACGGCTTAGGTGATTTGTGAATACTTCCTTCATTTGCTGGAAAATACTGCTTCCTGGGTAATTTGCTCAAAAACTCTCAGAGCCACTTAGCCAAGTCGGATAGTGAATTGAGAATGGATGAGCAGTGATTTGTTAGTCTGGGTGTTGGGGCACAACTGCTTTGCTACATGGGCATGGCTTGGTGGTCGTTTTGGTCTGTGGCCGAAGCCTGGTCCTGGTCCACGCAGCCAGGTGTGAGTCTGTGGTAAAGCTCCTGCACCGTGCCCAAAGTCTCAACCATGTCCTCGGGGTATCGTGTCTGCAGCTCTTCGTTGGCAGCGTAGTGGGTGTCGGCGAACTCTGAGAAGTAACGTCCCACCTCCGGGTGGCCGATCTCCAGGGGGGCTGAGTGGGGCTCCAGGTTCTCTGAGGAACAACGATGGAGAAGTGTGACACTGATCAGAGATGATGAAGTCTAGTTTACATAAATAAGTTCGACTGAGGAGAGGAAGAAGGGATTTTTTTTTTTATACATTACACTCCCTGCCATTATTATTGAACATACACTACTGATGCTAAGTTTATAATGATGTGTAAAATGTTATTTACTGATGCATTAGAGTTCAATAAAAGCAGAAGTAGCAGGATCAGTAGACTGAGGCCAAATTCCAAACTCTCTCAGACTCTCAGAGTTTGAGGTGTTTCCACTAAGTGTGTGTGAGCGCCTCGTGCTGTCCCACCCAAACCATCAAGTACACCTGGGCTCTTACGAAGACTCTACAACGACAAATTATGTATTTTATGAGGGTCCATATTTCTGCAGACTTTCCAGAGGGACTTACCCAGAGTTCATTGCAAACTTTTTGACTTGAAAGATGTGATACCCTAGCCCCAAACTAAATGTTATCAAATGTTGTATATTTAAGTAGTATTCAATAAAAAAAAAGTTTGAACATACAAATGTAAACGAAACCAAGTGTGATGGGGAAAACTGGAAGGATTTTACCCCTGAGTGACGACATGTAGGTTAATCAAAAATGTACATATAAAGTTTATTGCACCATAAAAGTGTTTCCTAGCATTCCTAGGATTGTGAACTTGTATCTAGTTTTCTGTGAGATTGCAGCAAACATTATTATGAAGTTTGTGACTCTGACAAGTGATTATTTAATTTTCTGTATCTTGATTTATTTCAGTATTGTGCCTGGAGGATGCAATTATAAATGATTGCCCGTATTTGGGATGTTTTTTTAGACTGTGTGGTCACACAACCAGACACATTCGACAACCATTGAGATATCTTATATATTATCATCAAACTAACCCTGTGCTGCATAGCGACACGTTCCGTCCTGGACGAGGACGTTGTAGAAAGGCTGGTTGGCCCCATTGGACAGCTGGTGGACCCTCATGGTGGTGATCCACTCCTGGCTCATGGTGCACTTTGGGTCCCAGCCGTAGATCACACAGTTGTAACCTGACCTGATGAAGGAGACAGAACAAGAGAGATTTATGAGGATTCTTAAGGATGGTTGTATTAACTGAGAAAAGAACCACTGTAGTGCATGCTAGCCTGACCTACCTCTTGTGTTTCATGATGAGGCCCACTGAATACTGGACTTCCAGGTGGTCTGGAACACTCCGCTTCTTCACCTCAGGTGTGACGGGATGTTTCTTGTGCTGAATGTGCTCCAGCGTGTGCTGCACCAGGTAACCCACGGCCCCATGCTGGGACGGATCCAATGCCTGGATGTGCTGCAAGATGTCTAACACCTGAGAGAGAGGATTACATCAACAGACAATGTGCTAATTTAAGAGGGCTGAACAGTGAGGGCCTTGTACTGTGTAATTATTAAGTCTTTATGAATTGAATCCCATTTGAGCGCAAGAAGAAAGCCTTTGTGTGATCTGACCTTTTCTGGCCAGATGCCCAGGTGGAAGTAGAGGCGAGCCTGCAACAGCAGGTACTGCACATTATCTGGATTGATAGTGAGGTAGAGATCCAGAGAGTCTCTCAGCAGCTGGTAGGATTTCTCGTTCCCCTCCCTGAGAGAAACAAAACAGGACAGATGATGTTATTAAAAGAGAGCATTACATTCATGTACACATTTAATTGTATCAACCATTTAATGCATTCAAATTCTATTGATTACATTTTTTAGAAAACACAACAACATTCCCATGCCTAAACCATTCACTGTTGTAAGTTGTGAGAGTCACATGTGCAGTATCTCTCACCCTCTTTTGCCGATGTTCAGCAGGTTTCCCACCATCCTTAGCAGCACCTCTGAGGTGCTGATGGCACTGTAGTAGTCTGCTGTCACCTGGTGGCCAATGAGATACTCACACTCCTTGGCTGTCAACTGTTTGCCTTTACCAAAGGCATCGATGTAGACAAAGTCATAGATGTCCTCACTCCTGCGGGAGCAGAGTTCAATTAAAGTCACATTTGAATATATTCAACAGTTATCCATCGCATTGGCCTGTTTTAATGAGAAAGACCGGATAAGGCGTACTGCATCAAAATTCAAACAAATACAATGCAAACAGAGGGCATTTAAATTAAACATGTAAAATACAAATATTCTTTTTTGATCCTTTACCAAAAGTACAAACTCAATACATTATTAAAAGAGTTATAGCAACAAAAAAATCTACCCTGCATTCAGTTTGAAACAATTTTGGTTTTACAATCAGAGAAAGGATTTCATCATAATGGACACTGAGAGCAGAACTTGTTTGAATACCACTTGAAAATTAAATCTTAGGAGGGAGGAGTCATGGTCTTTAAATGTTCATTATGAGCTTATAAGACAGAATGTAAATGTGGAAGTGTCACTAATATTTCTCTTTTTGTATATAGTTGTATATTTCTCCACTTTATACTTTTGTTTTTGCCACTTAAACTTTCATTTTAAAATAACCTTTAATTGAATTGAATGTGTGATTAATAATGCCAGCAGTCAGTTATGATCTCAATCTATAACGTGCATCAAATTGATACAATGACGTAAAACAGTGAGATTATTGGAATAGTTGCTAACTAATAATTCAAGTTGAACTTTTCTCCTCCTGAAATGAGGAGCTATGAGGAAAAAAACAGCTCAACTCTAAGACAGCCCAAAGAGACTTTAAGAAAAAAGGTTTTACCCTCTTGGCTTTTGGCACCAACGCAGCAGAAAATGATTGGGGAAGTTGACAGGTTCCAGCTGAACACCCAGCTTCATGGCTAATGTCATGTAGAGAACAGAGAGGCTGATGGGAATGCCTGTACGGCGTTGTAGCACCTGAATGAAAGAAAGGAATAAATGGTAAATGTCTGAAATAGAAATAATGTAAATTATTGAAAAGGTTTGTGACTTAAATACAGAATTTTAAAGAAGATCTACCTGGTGGATGTATGAATTGAGGGGGTTGTAGTAGTCAAACTCGTTGCCTTTGAACTGAAGCTGCTCATACAAGACAGAGTTCAGCGCACACACCACCTGCCTCTGGAGCTCAAAGTCCTCCACTACTAAACAGTCACCTAAGTCATACACAAGAAATCACACTTCAGAGAAACGCGGCACGGGACAATGTGTCAACAGCACAAGAGCCATATTTTCCATCCAGGCCAAAATGTACGAGTATAGATCGTTTTCAAACTGTGCTGGGAATAGTACCCCATGCCTTTTGGCTTTAAGTATCTACTGTAGTGCTGATGCATTTTGGAGAAAAACTTTTTAAAAGATGAGAAAATAAAATACAACATATGCAAAAAAAAAAAAAAAAAAAAAAAAAGAAGACCTTTACAATAAGGTTTTCGTTGGTTTGACAGCCCACCTTGAGCGATGCGTAGGCTGGGGTGAGAGGAGTTCTTGATTCTCAGCATCTTCTTCACTTTGTCTGCAATCTCATCCAGCTGGGCCGATATGCTGCTCACTGTTACATCAGTCAGAGGGTTACAATACTGATCCACCAGAACAGCACCTGGAGGAGTGGACAAGACCGAGAGAAAGGAATTCATAATATGAACCTGCTTGTATGTACTTATGATTTCAAATGACTGTAGAAACAAATTAGAATGAACACTTAAGAGCACAAAATACACAGTGTTCAGGGCTGATGCTTACTTTCCCTTTAATGATTTTTTTTGACATGATTCTAAGTATTGTTTCAGAGGAAATGTGCTGGTAACAACTTCCCAGAGGCTAAAGTGAAATCTCTAAATCACTTCCTTTGTACAAAAAAAATCCAGTCTGAAACCTAAAAGATGTGTATTAAGTATCAGAGTGGGAATTTTTCTGGCACAACTTCGCCAACTACCAAGGTGCATGAAGAGTGAAAGGCTTGAAGAGGTTAAAAAGCTCGAGCACTTGTAGTGCTCCAAGATCAACTTTATTCCAACTACAAGTGTTGCTGGAGCTTTATGCAGTAACATAGCATAGTGTTACATGAGTGTTTTGACCTGAGGCCTAGTCCTTTCTCACCCCCTAAAGCAGATTGCTGCTCCACAGGCTGCTCCAGGAAGCTCTTCAAACTCTTCAGGATGTTCTGCTGTCTCAGGAAGTAAAGGATTTTCTTTGCATAGTACTTCAGCGTCAGGCTTTTCCTAATGATGAAACACAACAGAGGAGAGAATCATTAACTGCTGTGCAACACAACATGAGCTCTTATAATCACTAACCTGTCGATGACTGCAAAACACGTCGAGAGTCCGGTACTGGAGGTTTAATCAAGGTGGGCACAATGTTGCTCTCACCTCTTATCTGAGTTGAGGATGAAGAGGAGCTCGTCTTCACAGAAGTGCTCCGGCATTCCGAGTGACTCAATCTCTGCAAAGCTGTCTCCAAGCACCTGGCCAACGCAAGGCTGATTTACAGATCTCGGGGTTAGTTTTGGAACATAGAAAGCTCACATTTTCCTGCACTGAATCCCTCCCACACACACAGACCACAAACACATTAAAGGATAGTACACACAAAAGGTCAGTTATACCACACAGATAGTTTTTTTTTTTCTTTTTCCAAATGGTACATCTCTATAAGAAAATGTGTATTTAACTTATTCAAATAACTAAACAATAATGTTATTATTCTGTCACATCTATTTCATGTTATGTCCAGGTTATTATTACAATAACAACAACATATCCTTGACAACTAGCCAACTACTTACAACTTCAGTGAAAAATCTCTTTGAGATTGACTCCACAGTCCTTTGTATTTGTATACCAACTCTATGGCGTGTTTTGTATTCTCTGAGCCAGTCACAGCACTCGTTCTGGCGGTAAAACCTCTGCAGTCTTGGCCATCTGTTAATGAAGGCGATAAAAAAATAGTACATTAGTTACATATTGCAAACATACAGTGATTATTTTAACTGTTATGGCCACTGCAATATGATTTGGAAATGAGCATAAAAAACATTTTTCAGTAAAAATATGTTTGAAATCAGTGTGTGTGCATCAAACAGACTAGACATGTTTTATTCTAAAAAAAAGATCTATATGCCAAGACGGCTCTGCAACAACTGCTGCAAGCCATTTTTTCCTCACATGACTCCTTTTAGTTTTACAGCCTGTGGCCCCGAGCTGTGAATGCAAACAATGTCTATCAAACAATCCATAATCCTGACGGTTTTCTCTTTCCACATTTAATAGTAAGCAGGAGAGAAAAAAAAAAATAGCCAAAACAAGCCAGGAGGAGGGCTCAGGCTTTGGCAAGAGCTGCACTCTCCTGTAGTTCACAGGCTACATGAAACATTCAAGGTCACACCGGATTCATTTATGGCTGT
This sequence comes from Labrus bergylta, assembly GCF_963930695.1. Taxonomy (NCBI): domain Eukaryota; kingdom Metazoa; phylum Chordata; class Actinopteri; order Labriformes; family Labridae; genus Labrus; species Labrus bergylta. Next base: position 19,317,612 of record NC_089196.1, read on the forward strand.
CCTGTGTAAATTGGAGGATAAGTTTCAACCTGTGAGAGATGTATTACACGCAGAGATCTTCAAGCCTCAGACTTCTGTGCAGAGCAGAAGCTCGCCACTGGCCTGGTGTAATGATGCATTTGGTGCATCAGCAGATTGCAATGGTTGACAGGGCGATGCGTTCGCACTTAACCAACCAACCCTTAGGTACACATAGAGCGGCACAGGGTTATAAACCACAGTCATTTAAAGAAACGCCGATCTTGCTGATAGTGATGCGAAAACACACAGATGCCAAAACTCCGAAATACCACAAGAAAAATCATAGCACCTGAGTTTGTACTGGTGTCCCCAGACCTTTCCCCTTCCATGGCACACGTCGTGCAGCCGCTTGCAGCAACAGGACACGTTACAAATGTCGACATGTTGGAGGACAGGGAAGCACAAGATGTGTTCGAGCAACTCGGTTGGCAGGTCTGTTAGATTTTTAGTTTGGGGGTTGGTATTAATTCCGTTTAGACTTGGTTGCCCCTCTCCGGCTACCGACGTCGCCATTTTTACTGTTTACCCCGATTACCTCATTGCTCGGGCCCCGCCCCTTTATGGCGCAGGGGGCAGAGCTGAGGGCGGGGCTAAGGAGCTGGAGTGCAGTGCGATTGGTTGTTGGGTCATGAGGGGAAAGGACGCTATGCTGCCTTCAGGTTCTTGGGAACATTTTTTTTTTTTAACTTCATAGTTTAAGGTATAGGTTACATTACTTTACAAAAGAGGTACACCGTAGGTTCTTCATCAGTTAAAATAGTCGGAAACTAGAAATAAGTTCTATGTCGGAGACGATTTGATTTTTCAATAATCGTAAAAAAAAAAAAAAAAGTTAATCTTATAATAGTGTTATTACAATTTTATGGACAGAACGTGAATGCAGCATCGCTTTCCCAGTTGAGATAACAAGGCAACAAATGGTTAGCAGCCAGTTAGCAAGCGTTTCTTTCTCAGGAAAGTGTTTGTACAACAACTTCAGAGTTTTCAGCTCTTTTAGAGGAACCTGACGCGGAGACGGATATTGCGATGTACACACGTAATGCTATTACTTTAACAGCAGACAATGGTTTATGTTATTCTGTATGTTTTTGTTAGCCCACTCAGTCTCTAGTTAACTTAATGCAAGTTCACGTTGGCAGGAAGCCAGCAACAGGACACTTTTGTATCTGCTCATGCTCTCAGTATTTGTTAATTCTGTATGTGGCTGTGTGAAAATTACAAAGACTGCCATATGATAAATTAAGTGCATGACATATCCTTAAACAGATGTTAGCCTCCTCGTTAACTTTCATGGAGCTTCCTCTTGCACATCTGTCCATCGATAGTAAACAGTGCTGGGCAATCACATGCACCTTTTTCTTTTTTCGTTTGACAACTAAACTATACCACAATCTACGCCACAGGGTAAAGTTGTCACAATGCTTTGATGCTACACACAGTTTGTAGGAATTGACGACTTTGTCTGGTTTAAAAAAAAAAAAAAGTGAGTTTACAACACTATTCACCATGGCAAGTGCCTTAGCAGCAAAAATGGGATTTAACTCACTGTTGCGACGACAAGCCAGGACCTTTAACGTCAGGATCTGCACGATGGAGTCAGACATGGAGTTCAGCTGCGAGGTGTGTATGTGTATCTGAGAAAACTGCACATTTACATCTCTGTTAATTAAGTTTTTCAAAATTGCACTGGCCTTGAACGCACCATCAGATGCACGCAGGAGTTCTCGTATTGAACGTGTCATTAATTGCCATTTCTTTGTAATGCAAATACGAACTGATCGTTATCTGCAATGATCTCTGAAATATTTGCATAAAATATTATTCAGGCGAAAAGTACAGATTGCACAGAAGACAGGCTGTGAGAGTTTCATTTTTTCTACACAAGATGGCAGCAGGTAACAATGTACAGACTCTATTGGTGTGGTTAGTCTACTCTACAGATTTTCACTATTATAATTTCTATCTGTCTCATATTGAAGTGGAATCAGTGGCACATCTGAAAACACTACAGAACTTGACGATTGCTGTGTGAATAGACTATAAACACCACACTGATGTATTATGTTATCATTATACATGTGGTATTTTTAGCTGTCTCCTAGTCCGTTTGGGTAAGTATATGACTTGGTTGATGCTTTACCACAACTAAAAGGCGTGCAGTTCCTTGCAGACACCACATCTGTATTTAATGGGGAGGAACCCTCTAAAGTTTGCAGTGGTAATTACACAGTGCAGCATATTGTTGGATGCTGGTTTCTAATTTCTGTGCTGGGTGGTAATTGTTATCAATTATGTTTTTTTTTTTTTTGTAAATAACATTTAAGGGCACTTGATTGTATAGACAAAATGGCTTGGTTCTAGTTGTCATTTTACGTGCAAGATAGAAACTCAAGTTCTTGCAAGGTCTCTAATCTTAAACTAGAAGTTGGCAATGATAAGATATTGGATACATGTGTTTGATAGGCGTCAGCTGCAATAGGAAAATATGCATTATGCTTTTAAGCAGTGGCTGAGTATAAGCTGGAAATGTTGACAGAATGCAGTAGACCAAGAAGGTAATAAATGGGTATTAATATTAAACCTAAAAAAGAATAAAGTGCTTATCTTTGGCAGATTTATACACATTATCAGCAGTTAGTGATGATTTACAATGAATTATTAAGCTCTCTGTTTTGATGGTGAGCGAAACATTTCTGGCGTTTCAGGTCAAGTGGAAAGGAAAAGACCTTTTTGACCAAGTGTGCCGGACTCTGGGACTCAGGGAGACTTGGTTTTTCGGGCTCCAGTACAGCATCAAAGATACGGTTGCTTGGCTCAAGATGGAAAAAAAGGTGTGTGGTTGGTCCTCATAATATTCTGTTTTTGAAACAGTCATGAAAATGTGAAAGCCATGTCAAAAAGTTGAATTCAGAAGTGAAAAGGGAAATGTCATTTTCCGGCTGTATGAATGTGGATTTCTTTGGTTTATTTATCACAGGTTCTGGATCAGGAGGTACCGAAGGAGGAACCAATCACACTTTACTTCCTAGCCAAGTTTTACCCTGAAAATGCTGAAGAGGAGCTAGTGCAAGACATCACACAGCATCTCTTCTTCTTACAGGTAATAATAATCAGCTGTTTTGTCACTGAGCTCATGGAAGAGTTTTTTCTTTCTATTCCCAGCTTAAAAGGCTTGAATCACTGCATCCACTGAAATCTACAACTCTAGATTGTTCTTTAGGCTCTGGACAACTCTAGAGATTTGACCTTCTCTTTCAGTTATACCTATGATGCCATATGCAACTTAAGAAGTGCACTTATACCGTACTGACTGACACATTCTTTCTGCTGCATGTTGAAAGTTTGAAGGGGGGGGGGGGGCAGGTAGACCTGAAATTCAACATGCCTCTCTGAAGAAGCTTCAGATTACTCTCCTGCTAATTTACAGCTTTTTGTTTATTTTAAACCTGTTTTGTTGATGAGCATCTCTTAAGACTTTAAAAAAGAAATTCTAAGTATGTGTGGAGTAGCAACATGATATGAACGAGAAAAAGACGAGTCAAAGTTAAGGCTTAAAAAAAACGATTATGTGCTGACATATTTTACTTGAAAGTCTTTTAAAATGCGGTGTGAATTTAAAAACACCAAATTGCCCTCGCTCGCGGCTCAGTGGGGGCCGATTGGCTGCAACTGCGTCTTTCTGACAAATCTGATCCAGTGCCAACAGGGGGCACGCAACCACAGACATTGTGACGAGTTGTCCAGGCAGAGCGCTCTCTAATACACTTGTGCCCTGGCCTCATTGTGTGCAGCCATGTGGAATCAATGCACAACATATTACCGCTGCCCTTTCTCTCCGGTTAATACTCCGCGGGGAATTCTTGCCGAGGCGACCGCACCACTCAAGAGATGAGATTTGTTACCGTGTGCTGGCATCGTTCATTGCTGCAAGCCACATTTATCAATTACCAATTAGGCTTTAAGGGGCTCAGTTATTGGCCCAGTTAATGACATATTCTCCATGGGATTCTTGTCTCCTGTCACATCCGTCCCATTGTGGCTGCTTTAGTGATATGGCTGTAGACAGAGCTAGTGGACCCCAACATTTGGATAGAGACACTTATCTACTTAATACTTAGAAAAAAGTCTCTCCGTGTCCCTAATCCATTTAGGACTAGTCCAAGTAATTCTTCATCTCAGGAGGAAACCTTGCTATAAAAAAAAAAAGAAGAAGAGTAAGGCCGACAAATGACTCAGTTAAAGTGGTACACAGCGACAAGGGGAGAAGAATACAAATGTGCAGCACCTCGCATCGCCTGTCTCCTTATTACTCTGCTCTCATTAATTCACATAATGTCTGGAGCTGGCCTCTGTTCAGATAATGTCACCGGCATGACAGCTGGATTAGTGCTTATCAGAAATGATCACCGACCCGGATACACACACACACACACACACACACACACACAACACACATATACGCACACACAAAGCCCCCACTTACACCAACACACACATGCACGTCTTCTTCATTTGAAATCTTGGCAGCGACATGGTCTCATTTGTAAACCTGATTGCAGCTCGGCAGTCGCCACAGTTAGGGGCTGTCACCTTTTGGCTCCACACCTTTGTTGGTTCAAAACAAGAGAAGATAGCACGACTGGCTTTGCAAATACTAAAGTTTATAACACATTAAATTGCCCTCTTCCATGCTTGGGCTGTAAGCGTGTTTTCACGGTCTAACCTTACTATCTGGCGTTTTGCTCTGCATGTCGTTTCGGCAAGTTTGGCAGGTGAGTGAGCTCTGGTGAGACGTAGCCCTTTAATCTGCAGGGAGCTTGTTTAAGGGGATTGCCACTTTCTTTTTAGGGATTCATGTTATTTCTGTGATCCGTGACAGTTGAGTCAACTGGCTGAGCATCAAGCCCCTTTTTCTCCAAAACCTATAAACTGGAGGCCCAAACCTGGAATTTGTCAGTCTTTCTGACTCACGCAGATTCACACACATAGAGTCAGCTGTCCTGCGGGTACAGAAAAAGAAACATGAATTATATAGGAATGGGTGGCGCTCCACTTTAATTATGATTTGGGGCTTTTCTCGGTCTCACACATTTCTGTCATGTTATTATGCTCTGCTGACTTGCAGGCATGGAGCAGCTTAACGATCATGTGAACTAATGTTGACTTGGGTTACTGTAGAGCTTCTGGCTCTGCATTTAATAGGTCCCTGTGTGGCTATGATACCCAAGTCCAACAGTATTTATTCAGCAGAGTTTGCCCAGTTCCAGGACCTCTCTGAAAAGTGAAAGTACCAGCACACAGTTTAAGAAGTAGCTAGAAGTTTATGTTTAATTTTTTTAAAAAGAAAAACGATAAGGACAGCGCTCCAAATTTTGTATTTTATTATTATCATTATTTATTAACAAGAAGTTGTGGCTTCCAAAAGCTAGAACCTGAATGCTGAGCTTTAACAAACACACAGGCTGCCAAAAGTTCAGGATATCAGAAGCAAAGCTGGGTGTCACTTTTCTCTCTTCTTTTCATTGTGTTTGAGTCAAGTGGGATCAGCTGTCAATCAGATTCAAAGAGATTTGACGCTCAAACTGAAGACAAAAATTAGTTTTCCTGATTTATATCAGTGATCATAAATTCCTCTCAAACACAGCCTAACTGGATCTTTCTTCAGTTGGAAAGAAAAACCCATTCTCCACTTATTTAACAAATACTGATATGACACAGAATATACATTTGCCAGTCTTTTTTCTATTGAGAAATGATTTTGTTTTTGTGTGTTAGAAAGGCTTGCTGCAATCAAGAGGGTTCTGCTATTTAGACGGATGCATGCATAGCAAAAATAGCCGGGCCTCAAAGATGATTATATTTGGTTATCCTCAGGTGAAGAGGAAGATCCTGGAGGAGGAGATTCACTGTCCACCCGAGGCCTCTGTGCTGCTGGCCTCCTACGCCGTCCATGCTAAGGTAAGTGCTGGTTTTTACTCATGATGTTATTGTCAGTTATATTCAGATGAGGTCAGGACAAACATCCATCCACTCCTCTGTGCATTGTATATTAGTTTATTTTACTTTTATTAATAACTGGAATGACCGTAAAACTCCAACTGCTTAGGCCTGTTTATGTATTCATGATTTTTTTTTTTTGTATCCTATCAAACTGTATTGTATCTTATTATTTTGAATGCCTCTCATCATTTCACAAGTGATGTTAATCATTAGCTACAAATATCAACTTTCTGTCACTGCAATGAAGAGTGCAATAGTTTGATAGAAAAGCAGTGTAGACGTAGATACTTGACATCATTCAGAGGATTTGGGTCCCATCCAAGCAGAGGAGCTACTTTTGAAACAAGTTAAAACAATAACTAAATCCAGGAAACATAATAGAACTTCAATTGTTTAGAACTAATCCGTCTAAGCCGTCACAAATCAGCACACAACACAGCTGAAGTTCTGTCTTAAGCTAGTTTTGTAAAAGGTCCTTTAAAATCACTTCACTGTTGCATTGATTACTATGGACAGAGGTGCTGTTTGCCCCCCCCAACAGCTGATAAACTTTAAACCACAGCATTGCCTCAAAATCTGCAAATTTTGCAATGGAAGTAGGAAACCTCCCCAAGTGGGAGGGGATTCCTTCTGATAGCACTCACACTCAATGCCCTGCTAAGCTTTGCATGCATTATTGCTGTGAAAACAAAAAATGTCAATAAAGGAAAAATAAGAGGAATTATCTGTCTGGGAGTGATCAAAGAGTCACTGCATGAAATACCTTTCAGGGTCGAAACCTTTGCGTCCCGACAGATCTGCAGCTATCAGGAAAATGTCCTGTATTAACTATGCTGTCTATGGATGAAGTGTAACTGCTGAGAAAAGGAAAGTTGTCAGTTTTCCTGAAGGCTACAAAGCAATAACTGCTGCAGTAGAGTGTACATCGCACCAAACTGTTTTATCTGTCAGTATGATGTCAAGTATGTTCAACCCCTCAGTTCTAGCAAAGAACTCTGGATATCGACTGTAGGAAAATATGACGTTGAGGTCGAAGTGTCTAAAATTAGCTTATTTTGCAGGCGGTATCAAACTGGATTGTTCTGTATCAAAAAGGTCTGCTGTGAAGTTATTGACTCACATGTTCACCTGACGTCAATGGAAAATCACTCTACAGGTAGAAGCTCCCTTAATAAACCTAGAGCGATCTGAGTCGTCTTGGTTGAAAGATCCCATCTCACTGAAATCCACACAGAGAAAAAAAAAAAATAGGGAGAGTGAGGTGCAGCTTTTTGACAGGCGGACAAGGTCTAGTGAGACCGGAGCTTTACCTCAAAGGTTTGTCCAAGAGCCTTCAGAGACTCGCATATCCCATGCCAATTTAATCCCGGTATAGGTTTAAAGAGGGTGTGAGGATACGGAAAAGTCAGCAAATGAGCTTGAGACTTTTGCCCCCTGCTGTCAGCGCCCCACGATCTGGAAGCACCAGACAATACGGGACCACAATCTGTTGTCCTTTAATCAGCGGTCCTCTTTGATTAGAGCCGGTATGAGGTAGTTGTCGTCGTAATGGGGAGACAGGTACTTGTTTAGCAGCTGCTGAGAGCTGTTTGGCAGACTTTTTTTTTCCCCCCTCTCCTTCTCTCTCATCGTGAGCTGTTTTTTTTTTTTTTTTTTTTTTTTGTAGAACCACCCATGAGGTTGAGAATATAACACAGTGGGATCAAATTTGGTAACGTCGCTCATCTCTAATCATGACAGTGCCTGCCTGAAATTTGAAAGAATGCCATCTTGTACTCCAAGATGGCATCAATGCTTTGAAGGGATTTTTTTCAAAATGATGTGAATCACAGCTCTGCTCAGGTACATGGAGGTTTACTAGAATTCTCTGTTTTTCATCTGTTTCCAGTTGGAGTGAAAAGGGGCATTAAATCTGTGACAATCACAGAAAAAAGCCATCAAAGCGACTATTCCTTGTTTATGTTACAGACAGTTTGTAAAAAGAGAGAATAATAAAGGTAAAAATAACAGAGATGCTTCAAAACTGCTCTGACTGGTTTCTTTACAGCTATTCACCTTTGTGTATGTAACCTAACACAGCAAGGTGTAAGAGTGTCAATCACAAGATGAACAACTTTTATAAATCAGTGATTATAAATCATGTGACCATCTATGACATGATCACCTTATTAAGGCTCCTATATCATCACAGACACAAATCTGAACAGTCATCTGTACTTTATCAGCCATATTAAATCCAACTTCCATATTTACGTTCTTGTGATATATTTTTTAATATATTTTTATAATAATGCTATATTTTTTATGTTCACTTAATAACCATAAACTGATCTGCCTTTCTGATTGATTACGAGTCTTGACCATGAATTGTCTGTATAAACAGATTGTACATTATGAGCTGATTTCCCCCGTAAATTTCCACATACTCATAAAAAATGTAGACGTATATAATCAAATATACATGTGTATAGTGCATGCATGCATATGCACCATATGTATAAATGTATATTATACCATGAAATAACTTTCTATATGTTGTGCAATCACTTTTATGGGCATTTAAATATATAATATATATTTAAATATAATTCAAAACAAAATCAGGTGTACATTATTTCTAATTAATGTCAATGACAAATAATTACATTTATGTTGTTGTCCTTTGAGCTGTTGCAACATGTTAATCCCCCCCTCCCCCCCTCCCCCTATTAGGGGGAAATGAACATGAGAGTCGTTCTAAAATTAAATTAACATGTTCTTCTTTCTAAAACATCTGTAATCTTTCAAAAGGACAAATGGACATGTTGGATTTTCGGCAAATAACTTGTTTCTTACTCATTTGCCAAACCTTAAAAACATCCAGTTTGTAATCAGAGTCTTTTGAGTAACTTTTGCTTGACGAAGGACTGACTGATTGATTGTTGTTCAACAACACAATAATGTGTTCTATACCTGATATCAAACTTTAGCATGCTCTCTTCATTGATCAGCGTTTGCACTGGTTCAAAGTTCTTCATGCAGAACAATGTTTTTCAAAAAAGCAAAGCTTTATGAATTTAACTGTTAAGGTGTTCAGATTTTTTTTCATCACTCTTTAAGACATCAAATTAGCTTGATATAAGAAAGTCTGAATGAATTCAGATCTTCTGAGTCATGTTTTAAGAATCATAGCTACTCTACTGTATTTTTGTGTTCTTTTTGCTCTGTGAACCGACATCACACCTCCGTTCTTCCACAGAGGCTCCCGTGCCTCCTGCTTTGTATTCTGAGTTGGTGCGATGCTACAAAAAGGTACCTGCAGGGAATTTCAGGAAGCTGTCAATACGGAAAAAGGCGAAAGGGAGTTAGTTTGGCATGGAGTTTGAGTCGGGAGTGAGGTTTAGATTTCTCTCTGCCACAACCCCACAGAGGGCGAGAGATACATATCTAGCAAAGTGGAGAGGAATGTGATAAACATAAAGCATGAATGATGACACACTATCTTCACTACATTTCTGAAAAATAAACGAGACCTCTTTCTTTGACTCTCTTTGTAGATTATTTTCCTGACTGGTTTTGACCTCGCAGCATGTGACACTGATACGATGATTTATAATCCGTGTAAATGGACAAAGCTAAAACGAATTGCTGTCTGCAGTTTCTGAACCAAAAATATCTTAATTGATACTTGATGTCAGCTTTGCCTTGAGATTATGTAAATCGTGTCTCACTCACCTGACCTGCTGTCTTGACATGATGTTACAGCCCACCTCAGCTTTAGTGAGTCTAATGTTTAGATGGAAAGAAAAGGAGGAAGACAATTTTACTACCCTTGAGACTTCTCAAATTTGGTCACAATTTGCAGCCATGTAGTGTACATGAGAAGATTAAATACATTGCAAGAGTGTTCTTACAGAGAAATGGGTGATAGTTGGTCACTTTCAGTTAATAGCACATTTAATTAAGCATGATAGCACTTTTAACTCTTATTACTAACACCAGCGTACTTACTGTACGTGCTCCTATAAGGATGTCATCATGCATCGTTAATACCAAGAATCATCTGATATGATTCACATGGAAGAAGATAACAAGTCATACCAAAAAATAAAACTAAATCGAATTGATAGTTACTATATGGAAAATAAGTGATCACAATTGAATGTTTCCTGAGAGGGATATAAATGTCTGTACCATCATTTTAACCCATCAAATGTTTGAGGTTATTTTCCCTGAGAAATGCTTCAAGAGGACCAGTCAGGGGATCAGAAAAGAGCCATGGCATGACCTTTGACATATATTAGACCCTTACCTTTGGTTTATAGCCATCCATGAAGGCTAGATATTGGAAGCCTGCTTTTCTCAGTATCGTACTGTAAATTGATTTTCCTCGATGTGCTTTCAACATGTGAATCATACATTTCCTAAATTTAGAACTAAGCTCAACTGAACACAGCTTATCCACTAGTCAGTGATCACCGCTTTGCTGCTGGTGATGATTGTAAAGTTAAAAAAAATGGACACGTAATCGACCCCCTAGAATGTATTTCTGTCAGTTTTCGGGAGGTTAAAAATAATTGGAAGTAAGGTGTGTAATGATAAAAGAATCTGCGAGCACTGGCTCTGTCAAAACGTACTGTAGCTGAGCTGAAGCCCAGCTGGCTCAATAATAACTCTAGAAGTCTTACGTGTCATCAATTACGAAGCAGTCACAAACAAACAGGTGAGGAACTGAAGGGAAGGGATCTCATCACACAGCCCTTAGCTTCTCAGCACTGTTAGCCACTTCACCAGTGGTCCAGACTTTAAATTCAAGTCTGTTTATTACTTTTTTCAGACCAGTTTGCACAAAAAGAGCTCCCCATTAAACCCAACAATAACGGCAGAGACACAGAACAAAACACCACTTTAAAATCTAATTATTGATACCTTCAGGGAGAAACGTACGAAGGTACACCTTGTTATAAATTCAGACACATTTTAAATGGGAATCAGCATCAGGTTTTTCTTTTCTTTTTGAGCAAAACTATAATAAATAGGAAAGACCCAACCCTAACCCGTATAGACACAACTCATTTATTCTTTTCCTATAATGAAAATGGTGTCTGTATTTAAATCAAAAGATAAATTAAACCACTCAGACATGTTTGTCCTCTAAATTAATACATATTATTGTAAAACTGCTTTACACAACTATCAAAGACAAATGAAAGTACGGTTTATAAACATGTTTAGAATATACTTTTGCATTATGGAAAGAATTAAGAAAATCATCATCAACCTTTTCTTCAGTTCTCGGAGAGATCATTGAGGATGACCCTCATTTACAATGATGCCGAGAAATACACACATAGATGACAAACATAATGAGTTAAAGCTACCACAGAAAATAGGATAAATACATACAAATAAAATAATTTTAAAAGCGTGAAATGACTTCAATAATTAGTCAACAATTAAAATCAAATAAAACAGTTACAGGGAGGTATTGGGCAATTAAAAAGAATATTCTCAAAGTGTCCAAAAGGGATAAAAGAGCTCCATTTCAGGTCATGTTGTAAAAATATTCCAAGAGTTCGCTGCACTAACACTGAAAGCAGTTTGTCCTCGGTCAGTCCTGGCATGGGGAACCTGGTGAACCAGTCGCTCACTCTAGCGAGTTAAACATGGACCGGGGTTCAAATGCAACAAGGAGGTGATATATGATGGTAGCTTTCCGGTAGTTATTTCGTCAGTCAGAGAGCCAACGTACCTTATCAAGCAGAATGCAGTGGTGAGTCATTTAACTATCAACAGTAATGAATCTAAGTGCATCGTCTCCTCATCTTCACATAAACGAGTGGAATAAGTTTGTTGAGTAGAGCAACATTAGTGGTCAGAGATTGATTGTGTGCAAGGGTTGCAAAAGTCCACCAAAAAAACATCAATGTTATCTCAATTACATCTACATTTGATCTGCTGTCTTTGTTTTAAGACTCAGTCTATCAGTCAGATAGGTGATTTTGGGGCTGTCCTTTCCCTTGCTCTCAAAGGGAATCACTTTGTTGAGAGTATTTTTCTATTCCTTCAGGTATTGGCCTGCTTACAATTAAATTGAAGCAAAATTGCAAAGCCACTTGAGAAGCAGTGGGGTGTGTAGCAATGTGAAACCTCAATGGTGTTATTAGATTGTTTTGTTACTCTCAGTCTACTTGTAGGGAATGAGTCTTTTTTTTTTTTTTTTTTTTTTTTTTTTTTTTGCTTTTTTGCCTCCTAAAATTCATGAGAAAGAAAGAAAGAGAAGATGCCACTTTTCTTTAGTGGCCTCTCAAAGTCAAGGACAAAGAGTCTCTGAAAACTTTTGTGACTCCAGTCCTCTCACACTTTAGCTTAAGCACTTATTTCATGGATGTCCTAAATTCTTGAAAAATTCCAAAAACAAAATGTGTTTTTCTGCAATTATGAATCAACAATGCTGACTCATGTATTTATCCTCTCCATGTTGATAAATAACAGAAGTTCTCCATTTTTTTCTTTATAATGAAAAGGATGGAGTTTCAGTTTTTATTATATCACTTGGGGAGTTTGGTAAGAAAACATTCTTATTATATTGTATATTTTGCGCGAGTTAACATTAAAGAATTCAATAGGCCTATGACGTCATTTCATACTGATGTAGGGTTCTGATTTGTGTTGAATCAAAATTGTAACATGGCTTTGTGATATGAACAAACATGTATTGTAAATGCAAATAACATTATATCAGATCGTGATGAGAGCTGCGGTGAAGAATGAAGACTAGAATCACAAGTTTAACAGTCTGAAATGTCTCATCAGTACCAACAACCCTTGATGGAGTTGGATTTTCAATAATATGTGCACATTATCTCGATAATGTATACACAAACATTTCTCTTAAATACCTGTTTGCTCTTCACAATATTGACGTCAATGTGACATTTTGGATCCAATCTGAATGTCAGAGAGGGCTGATGGGGGGAGGAAGTGATCTCCCCTTCTGTACCGTCTTCAGAGATAGTAACCGATTTGTTACAGGAGCGATACGAGATCAGCTGAACCAGCGGGTGGAGCGCAGCGCGGTGTGTGTGCATGTCTGACTGTTTGTGTATGTGGAGCTTCTGCAATGTGGATTTACAGAACTGGGACAACAATATTACGCTGTCGCAAAAAAAATCAATATTAATGTACAAAGAAGCGATGGCGGCTGCGCTTAGTTTCTGCGCTTTTGTGAAAAAAGCAGTCTGAAAAGGATTATAGATAGAAACAAGATTCCCCTCCTTGATCATCTCTTGTAACATATTGTTTTTAAAACATCATAACCAATCAAAAATAATCCCAGTGCCAAAGAAATATACCACCGGGTTTGCAAAAAAATCTCAGAGCTTAAAGCAATGCACAGATAAAGGTAAATGTGCAGGTTAACCTATTTACATAAATCTTCAGTCATAGCCCACCATGTTTAATTCATATCCTACCACCAGTTCCACAGCAGCCCAGAGGAATTCCCCTGCACCACCACTTAGTCATGCCTAATCCATCCATATCGCCCCTCAAAACATCCATGATATCATTTGTATCCCGGCTCTGAGATGATAACCGATCAGGCTCTCGGAGATATAGCCTAATAGCATAATTTACACCGTACTCCCAACAACTGGGCCACTCGGTGTGTAGTGCACGTTAATGACCTGACGCCTCACCAGCCTCCATTTATTCCACAGACACCCTTTTTTTCTTTCTTAACAGGTGCTGTAGTTTTCATCTTGAACAGCTCCCAGGAGAAGGAATAGTCGTGCCTGTTATTGGATGGAAGGAGGAGAGAGGCCATTAGTTTGGAGGGATTTTAATCCTTTTGGCACTTTTGCTTTATTTTACAGTATGGAGACTACGACCCAAACGTACACAAACCTGGCTTCTTGGCCGAGGAGGAACTGCTGCCTAAGAGGGTGAGTGACAGCTGTCTCCACCTGTTGTTATTCATTCAAGATGTTGACATATTTATGTACTGTAGTTATCTGGGCCAGTACCTGCATTATTTGAGCATCCCAGTATGTACTGTATTCTCTACAAGCAAATGCATATTTAAACCTCTCTCTCTCCATTCCAGGTGATTAACTTGTATCAGATGACTGCAGAAATGTGGGAGGAGAGGATCACTGCGTGCTATGCTGAGCACCGGGGCCGGACGAGGTAAACTCTGCTGCACTAAAATGTACCACACTGCAATACTGCAGATCATTTTGGCAGTAAGAAAGTGTCGCATACATTTGTTTCTGTTTGGAAGTTATTTTTTTAACAAATAGCCAAGAAAATACACAAACTCCAAGCCTCCCATGGTTGTCAGTTATGAGTAATTACATGTATTTTCACAAGGTAAAGACAATCAATGTAGCCATTTTTCAAAAGAAAATCATTTAGTAAAGTTGCTTCTACTCTGAACTAGGTTGAGAATGGGATTGGGAGAAGGTTTTAGGGATGTGGAGTGTCTTAAAACTCCAGCAGGCAGGGAAAGTCAGAACTGGGGAGAGAGAGAGAGAGAGAGTTCTGAAAGCAAGCAAACCAAAGCACCCAGAGAGGTGATAACTGAGTCACTGCTGCTGATGTATCCCCTCTTCAGCTCCAGCAGAGCCATGGGGCTGCCGATTATCACACCTTGCATTTTGTTTAGAAAGTAATGCAGTGTAGTTTGGGGGTATAGTGGGGAGACCGCTGGCCAGCTGATGGGTTTCAATAACACTTTTTAAAAATGGATTCCAAAGATCATTTGACAGTGTTCCTCCAAAACTAATAACAGTTGGATCAATATCATTCTTAATTGTTAAGTATTAATAGCAAATGTGGTCACCGATATGCTAAACTAACGTGGTTGACTTGAGATCTGTTAAAAAACATAAAACAGTACATGTATTGAAAAGTACAAATACATTATAATTATTATATTGAATGTGGGAATGTTGGAATGAAACCCAAAGCACAAGGGAGCCTAACTACTCCCTCAAAGAGTCATGGATGTTGAACTGGCTGAGTTATTCTCCATTAATGTTACATTTAATTGGACATACATTTAAAGTTGTCAAGGGAAAATTGCTGTTTAAGCACAACAACTATGTCATGACTCAAATAGTTTGGTGTATATAGGTATAGAGGTCTACTTCTATATGCTCCTCCCACATCATGCATGAGCAGCTGTCTGGACATTAATTTACTCAAAGAAAGAAGCAGGGAGCTTCCCAGTCTGCATGCAAGCAGCGTCAGTGTCAGTTGTTTTGGTATTTTTAAATTGATACGCCAACAAAGTTTCAGACTTTCAATAAATGCAAAGTTGTAACATTTATCTCAGTCGAGCCTGACGGTATTTTGAACCTAACAAAATGACCCCAGTGTCTTCAACACAGTGAGGCACACAGCTTGAAAGATTCACCACTGACATTGGACTGAGCACTTCCAGACGACCAGTTATCTGTGTCAGGACAGAAAGAGTCATGCAGGACATGGTATGAGTAATGCATCCTATAAATTCAAACAGAATTATGAATCTGAACCCACATTTTGGACACATTTTCAAATGGAATAGTTTCAAGGTAAAACATTATTCATTCACCGTTTCCTATGAAGTCAATCTTAATTTCACAAACTTGAATGACATTGATATTTAACAGCTCGTCATAGAAACCGACCTGCTTGCCATGTGCAAAATGATTTACAACTTTAAAGCTGCACATTCCCACAGTGTTAATCAAGCATTAGCTTTTAAATCTCACTCGACCCACTCTCAAGTCAGACTGTACCCGGTCCAACCTAGTTAAGATTTGTCTCCTTGGCAGACTGTATCCTGCTCGTTTAAACTTTTATGAAGCTTAAGTCATCAATTTCCCCAACCACCACCACCCGTATCAAACAGCACGTTATTAAAAGTGAATTCAGATTCATGCCCTGATTTCTGTCAGAGTGTGCTGATGTTCCTTTTTGTTCAGTTAAACCTGAAACACAGCGGATCTGCTAACCCAGCTGCATAAAGAGGAAGAAAAGAGTTTGATAGATGTAGTTTCTGCAGTGACTCTTAAGTGTCTTGAGGGCATCAAAATAAGTCGTTCCATCAAGCATAACCTCTTAAGCCTGTTAGCGAACTACGGTTGCATTTCGTGTCAGCACTGTGCTTCTGTTTTCAACCTCGCAAGAGTGATGTGGCAGAGTTTTTGTAGATCACACAGCGCGACAGATGCTACACACAAAAGCCAAGGAAACAAGGTCTGATCCCCTTTTTTCTCCGCCTCCTCTCCTCTTCTCTCCCCCTACCTCTCTTCTTCATTCCCTTGGATCCCTCTAAATCTCCTCCCCCTCTTTTCTCTGCCTGTCTTTGAACCAGGGATGAAGCTGAGATGGAGTATCTAAAAATAGCTCAGGACCTGGACATGTACGGCGTCAATTACTTTTTAATCAGGGTGAGCCAATGCTGTTACACTATATCTTTACAAAGTTAGCCAATGTGGGAGATGAGGGGGCGTGTCACCATGGTGTAATGAAATGAAGTGGAGGGGACGCAGTCTGACTCTGCTGTCCTTCAACCGACTTTGTTATTTGAAGATTGGGCTTCTTTTTTTCTTTTTCTTTTTGAACAAAGTAGTTATTTTGAGCAAAGGATCAGTTTCTGTGTGGCAGTGTATCTTTCCCATGTGAGTCATAACAAAAAAATGAATTTACTTGAGGTGCCTCTGGCCTTGATCAATGCGTTCTCTAAAAGGCCGAGACATTTTAAAATACCAGCAGCAAGTCAACGTCAGCTTAAGTAATTCACTGTAGCGTTGTTTTTAAGGAAAACAAGCCCAGAGTGCATACACTTCTCACAACTGGGCATTGTTCAGCTCAGATTGAACAAACAGTTTTGCCAAGCACAGCTCGCACAATGTCAAAAGCAAACACAAATACATTTTGGGCTGGAAATGCACTCAATCAACCGCTTGCTAGTATCCTTTAAAAGACAAATAAGAGGAAGAGTGTGTCTTTATTTTGGGCTGCTGTGCTTCAGAATAAAAAGGGAACAGATCTTCTTCTGGGAGTAGACGCCCTGGGTCTGCACATCTACGAGCCGGACAACAGACTGACGCCAAAGTGCTCCTTTCCTTGGAACGAGATCCGTAACATCTCCTACAGCGACAAAGAGGTGAAAGAATCTGTGATTGTACTACACCATGGCAAAAAGTTTGAGTCTATTAAATGTGGGTGAAACTTAAATATAATAATAATAGTAGACTTTATTTGGCATGGACATCACAGATACATTGGATGAACCAGATGCATTGTTTAAGTGTTTTAGCAAGCATGCTAGTTCTCAACACCTGTCCACAGGAGGCTTTTGAAAAGAAAACAATTAAGATAGGGAGAAAAGCGATAAAACAGAGAAAACAATAATGGGAGAATAAATAAATAGAACTGTAGAGCAAAGGCAGCATGATCAAACAATAAACCAGTCAGAAGCTATTCATGTAAGCACTGTTTGTTTTGATTTTAGCCATTGTTTGAGTCCTCTGTTAAAAGCATTACTGTTGCTCTCTAATTTTATGCCAGTGGGCAGAGAGTTCCCATGTTTTGCCCCCTTTGCAGAGAAAGCAGACTGGACAAGAGATGTCTTGTACATTGGAACAAGACAATCACCGCTGATGGAGGCTCGTGTGACTACCCTACGAGAGCTCTGACGCCTAATGGCTAATTCAGATAACAGTGGTGACACAGGATTATTAAAACATTTTAAAAAAAAAAAGAAAAAGAGAGAGATATGAATAGTCTGTAATTGAGAATCATACCTGGATCCGTTATTTTTTAAGGGATTACATCCTGTGTTGTGCGAATATATAATATAAACTGACAGAAACTTTATGTTTGAACAATTTAAGAACTTCAAAGGTCATGACAGCTTTTTATATTTTGACGGCATAGAGTCCTGTCCAAAGTGTGAGGCACAAAGTGATATAGGGATGTCTGACTACATTTTGCTTGTTATGCAGCGCACAATCTGGGCCTTAAATAAGGCGCAGGGCGCATAGAAGTTCGATTAAGTCCCTGGATTAAACAAAGGTGTGTTTGTGGAAAACAGGACTAAAACCACAGTCTAAGCACCCATGGTGCCCTAACGTGGGCATCTCACTGATATTTATATACACAACGGTGGCACAGATGGAAAACTGGGAAAAAAAAGATTTGCGCTGTGCGTCAAGACACTTTATGCTAGTTAATGATAGGCCCTTTGTGACATATTGAATTCTATATTTTGAGTTTTCTATTTTTCTCCATGTTTAGTTCACCATCAAGCCTCTGGACAAGAAAACCAACGTTTTCAAGTTCAACTCTTCACGGCTCAGAGTCAACAAGCTGGTGAGTTCTGCTGAGTTGGTAGAAATTGTTTCGGCTTCTAAATACTTTTTTTTTTTTTTCAACCAGCGGCTCATGAAGGCGTGGGAGCTGTCATTTTCAACTGTTCATCTGAGTATACATGGAAGATAATACAAGAAACTTGTGAATAAGAGTTCTTGGAGGTAGCAACATTTACGACGTATTGTGAAGTGTTGCTGTAACAAACACTCGTTTTTTTGATTTCTTGTACAGATCCTCCAGTTGTGTATAGGGAACCATGACCTGTTCATGCGCAGGCGGCGCATCGACTCAATCGAAGTGCAGCAGATGAAGGCTCAGGCCAGAGAGGAGAGGGCCAGGAAACAGGTACTGAAAGTGTGACAAGGTTGTACTTGTAGTTCAAGTAGTAGTTCAAATGTACTGAAGGTTTTGACAAAATGTTTCGATCATATCCTGTTTTTCATACATTCTATAAAGCCAGTATAAAAGAAAGTTATCAAACCATTGGTAAAGAAGAGGGCACATTCATGTTATTAAACGGTCTATGTTACACCTGCAATGATGGGACACAGTGTGGATTGCATGATGTGGGGGACGGGCATTGGTGCCTTGCTAAAGGGCACCTCTGTGAAGTGAACTGGCACCTCTCCAGCTACCAGACCAACTTCCAGATTTGATCCTTACCGGCGACCCTCCAGTTCCCAACCCAAGTCCCTACAGACTGAGCTACTGCCTCCCCCGAGTAGTGGAGACTGACAGACTTGATGAATTAAGCATGTTTGGAGGAACATTTGTACGTGAACATGTTCATCTCAAACAAATTGAGAATGCACTCAAAAACAGGAGCATGGAAAGCACTTAGATACACAGAAACACTTTCTGCCCATCCACCTAAAGTGTTTATTCAACTTTAGTTGTTTATGGATTCCCTTAATTGTTTGTCCTCTAAATCCTTTTTTGATTCACCTGTTTTGTGATCCTCTCTGTTCCAAGGTTTGCTTTGTCTGTCTTATTCGCATTTATATTCCGTCCTTTGTTTCTTCCTTTATCCACATTTCAACTCATTTTGTCTCTTCACATCCTCTTTTCTTCTTTCCACATCCCACCTGTCATTGTTGTTAAGATGGAGAGGCAGCGTCTGCATAGAGAGAAGCAACTGCGGGAGGACGCCGAGAGAGCCAGGGACGAGCTGGAGAGGAGGCTGATTCAGCTGCAGGATGAGGCTCACATGGCCAACGAGGCGCTGGTAAGCTTCAGGCTGGATGGCTTAACCCAAAATCATTTCTTGGAGGGGGGATTTGCCAAATATATATCCCAGGTTTCCAAAACAAAAAATCCAGCTCTTCACTTCTTTTCTTTCCATAGTTCAATTTTGTATGTCTTGTATGGTCCATCTCTTTCTTCTGTCCTATTCCCATTTTCATCTTAATTTATCCCTTCTCATTCTGTCCTCATTTTCTCTGCATGATATTTTCACCTCTGTCTCTATGTTGTTATGCTCATCCTCGTTCTCTCCTATACTCAACTTTTCTTCCCCCTATTCCCCCTTTTTCTTGCTTTTGCCCTCTGTCCTCCTCTTCATGCTCCTCACCAGCTGCGATCAGAGCAGACGGCGGACCTGCTGGCTGAAAAGGCCCAGATCGCGGAGGAGGAGGCCAAGCTGCTGGCCCAGAAAGCTGCCGAGGCTGAGACGGAGATGCAGCGCATCAAAGTGACTGCCATCCGCGGCCAGGAGGAGAGGAGGCTCATGGAGCAGAAGATGCTGGAGACAGAGATGCTGGCCCTCAAGATGGCTGAGGAATCGGAAAGAAGGTGGGGAAGGGAGGACTGTTTGGATGAATGTAAGACAGCCATCCATGCTGGAGTGATTCTGATTCTGATCAGGTGTTTCGCTGCAGTGCGGTTTTGTCTCTTACATATAAATCATCTTTATTCCTGTCTTAGTATCCGTCTCACAAACTGCAATGCATTTCGATATCTAAATAACTAATTCTCACATCTCTTTTACCCTCCGAGAGTTTTCATTCTTTATTTGTTCAAATACCTCCAAGTGAGGAAGCTTTCTTTTAAAGCATAAAAAAAAAGCTGTTCCCAAATAACCTCGACTCATGAGCCTCCCAAGTGTTCTCTGAGTTACTTGACTGTTTAATGTCAAGGTGCACAAACACAAACGCTGCAGCTCAGTCTGCACAGCAGCACAGAAGTCAGTCAATATGCTCCTTGCGCAGAGCCAGGTAACACGGCTGCATATAAATGACTCGATCAAAGAATAAGAACTTCTTGCTTGTTTAAAATCATTTAATTTGAAAGCCTTTGTTCTTTGCACTGCAGCTGAAAACATGGGTAATCATCCGTCTACAGCCACACTGCTTCAGACAGAGACAAAAGAAAGACCGCTTTTGTTCGGCAGCTCTGTGAGGCTGTGGTTTAATTTGTGCTAGTTAATTGTTAGCGGTAGTATCGATTGATTCTAGGAGTAGCGATCAGAAAGTCTCTGTCACTGCTCATTGAAGCTCCAAGGTGCTGAAACTGATCTGTGATTTGATCTCTGCTTTGGTCTTTTTATCATTCATCCTTGAATGGTTCAAATAAACAACTTTACATCTTGATTTCTTTGAGGTCAGATGGAGAAGGAGATTTGATGAGGGATCCTTGACAAACACTCCGTACAGCTTCATAGGTGCAAGTCCAAAGCAGCAACCCACTAAGGACATTTCTGCAATACAACAGAAAACACAGACACTAAAAATATCACTACACGGCCTCTCCTTCACAATTCATAAGCCAATCATTTGAAATGTGCACCATTAACCACTTGTAACTGCAATTTGTGGACGAGCACTTTCTGCAGCAGAGAAATTTAAACCGGCACCACTCAACATGTAAATGGCTACGTCCACTCAAACCCTCAAGGCACACGGCTGACCCCCACATTAATGAGGAACTGCTGAGTGTTCAGGAACACAATAAAAATAAATTTAAGAACGTTCATATCACATTCTTGCATCTCTGTGTGCAAGTTCGATGGAGTCAGAAATAAGTGTCTGCTGGGATGATTCAATGATCAACTGGGAAACAGAGTGAAAAATCCCATTTAATTATGCTCCCATGATCCGATAATGTAAGATCCTGTTTACCTTCAAGTAAAAGTGAATTCAAGTTTAAACTGCATCTGTCTGTCTGTCTGTTTTCTTCCTCAGAGCCAAAGAGGCTGAGCAGCTGAAACAGGACCTGCAGGAAGCCAGGCAGTCAGAGCGCAGGGCAAAGCACAAGCTGCTGGAGATTACCACCAGGGCTGTCTATACGGTAACCGGCCCAGTAGCCACACACACATACAGACACATACACACGTGTTTGCACTTACGGTACATTTACTGTATATTCAAAACACGACAGAAGACAAGCCGAAGAAGATAGTGTGCACAAGCTTAAGTAATGGAGCACCCAAAATGATGCTAATTGATCAATTCCTTGATCATTTATTTGAGCTTAATGTGTTATCGGTATTGAAAGCATGGCCTCTCTGCCTGCTCTTCTTCTACTTCCCTTTATCTGTTGCTTTTCATGTGTCCTATTTTTTATCATTTATAAAAGCCTAAATAAAGTTAACTATAAAAAATGTGCCTCACACACAAATCTACCAACACAAATAAAATCCAATAGAGTTTGACAGTGCCTGCAGAAGTATAGTGTTTCATTCCCTACTGTGATTATCAGCTGCAACTGTTGATATTGAAAAAAATGTTTCATATTAGCTTGAATACTGAGAGAACACACGCGCGCACACACACACGCACACGCACACGCACACGCACACACACACACACACACACACACACACACACACACACACACACACACACACACTCGCTAGATGAAATACACAAATAATTGTATCCTCTGCAGAACCATACTGAAAAGGAAATACTTGCATAAGAACAGGCAGCCAGCACATAAGGCAGCCTACGCAAGAGCTCCCAACATGCTAAAAACCCACACACAAGATATGAATCTGCTTACACACATGTGCGCACGCACACACACACACACACACACACACACACACAGATGCATATTCAGATTCTGGCCATAGCTAGAGATCTACTGCCTTGTAGACTTCAGAATTCAGAATGAAGAGCCTACACACACACACACACACAGACACACACACGCTGCTGCCTCCTACACACAAAATAAATTGTTGCTGCTAGAACACAATAAATAAATGCACGCATCAGCCTATCAACATGAAGTCTAAACATATAAACATACACAAGTAGACAATATTTTTAAATTGCCATTTCCTTCCAAGTCGCCCTTTAGGCCTGTCAAGACGGTTGGATGTATCCACTCTGTAGTCGGGACTCCCATGCCAACCAGTGGATTTACATTTATATTGTGTATTAGGTCCACTTCTTATTCTGCCGGGTCCTGAGGATGCATGTGGCCAATGCATTTCACAAATGTGGTCAGGACCTAAAAGCATCTATTCCTGTGTGTTCATGGTCTGTTACCATCAAAGTGGTCTTGCTTCCTCCCAGTTTCTTCGCCTTCCATATTGTGTCCTACTTGCAGAGATCTTATACATGCATTGCTCATCTTCCCCTCCTATATGTGCTGTCACCTCTATCCAACCCCACCTTCTTATATGTTTAACTTTCCATTCCTAGCTTTTTCTTGTCTTTATCAAGCCAACCTTTTTTTTTCTTGACAACCTTTCCTCACTGGTGTCTCTCCTCTAATCTCTTCCCTTTATCTCTCCTCCTAGTCTCCTGGACTGCCGCCTAACAGCATGCCTCCAGACCTGAGCTTCAGCAGGGAGAACCTCAGCTTTGACTTTAAAGATACCGACATGAAACGCCTCTCCATGGAGATTGAGAAAGAGAAGTGAGTGGCCAGCCCTTCTCTGCCGATGCCGCCTGGTATTCTGAGGCTTGTTCAGTTTTCATTTTCTCGTTATGTGGTGTAGTCTGATGTAGCGCTTCCAGGATTGATTTAGATATACATTTTACTGTAATTTTAAATCCACCCATACTATGCCATAGAAAGATCTAAACCAATGCATGACTGTACTCTTTAATAAACTATTTGATTCAGGAGTTCAGGGGAGTCACTGACACTGAGCATCAGCCGTCACCGATGTCACTTCCAGCATGTGTTTTAAGATCCGACCTCTCTTTTTCAACAGCAACTACGTATATTTGATCAGCAACATATCATGTTCGTTCTCAGGAATAACTAACCTACCACATCATTCCATGTAGACAGTTTAACCTTGTATACAGTGATGCTGAAATAGTTTATTTCCTTTTTTTGGTCCCAGAATTCCTGGAAAAATCGTTCTCAAACCTTGAAAGATTTCAAACAAAAATATTTTCTTTTTCAGAAATGTCGTTCAAAATTCATTTTTTTTTACATTTGCACTCTTTGCATGATTTGATTTAAAGTGTGATATAGTAAACGCTTTGGGATTATGGTGGAATAGGTAATGTTGTATCACTAAAGCCCTTTCAGATTGCTTTTTCCGTTAAAGTGCCATCACTTAGCTCTGTGACAGAGTAATATTGGTGTCCAGGTCTGTGAATTCACATTGCGTTTCGTTGTTGCGGAAGAACCGCACAGAGGACGCTCCACATACACACACAGTCAGACATACACACAGTGCTGCGCCGCTGGCTCTGCTAATACCGTCTCTCCGCTGTAACACCTCATTTACTAACTCTGAATTCTGTACAGAGGGGGCATCAATTCGTCCCCCCATCACTTCTCCACAACATTCAGATTGAAAGTGAATCGTCACAGGGACATAAATCTCGCAGCTCGAAACGGCAATCTAAAAAAGGTTTAAGTCTGTGCTAGTATTAAAAAAGGATTTATTAATCGGTACATGTTCATCCAGGTGTTTTTTTCTTAATGACTTTTTGAGTACCAGCTATTAAAGTTAGATTTAACTTCAACATAAAGGGCTTGAGTTTGGGGATATGGACACAACTTTGAATGGAGACGAGCAGAATAATTCAGCGCATCCTACTTTTCACAAAATTTAAGTGCATGTTAAGAAAAATGCAAGCTATTCAAATGGTCTCCTTTATCTGTCATTTGATCTTGTTTAGGGTGGAGTACATGGAGAAAAGCAAGCACCTGCAGGAGCAGCTGAACGAGCTGAAGACAGAGATTGAGAGTCTGAAGATGAAAGAGAGAGAGACTCCTCTGGACATCATTCACAACCAGAACACCGAGCAGGGGACCAGCAAGCAGAGCAACTTTAAAAAGGTAGCTATTAGCACTGCTGCTAGCATTAAGCTCACGATATACATGCGATAGAACATCTGTATGTTCTTCTAAAATACCCCGAGCACTCAGGGATTATCCCAACTCCCAATACCTCAAGCATCTTAAGACAAGCATTCAGGGTTATTTTTATTTATACTGGCACAGAATTTTTCAATCAATCTCTGGTAGTATAAAAATAAATCTGATGACTCCTCACCCTTCAAGTTTTTCTAACCCCTCCGTGTGTAATCATCAACTGATACATATCAGTAACCTTGTGGGAGGAGCCAGAGGTTCAAACACATCGATATAAAACCACAATCTGACCCTGATGTTGTTGTTAAAAAAAACATTCAATACATGTGACTCTCTGTCTCGCTTTATCTTCATGTCCAGAAGTCAAACCTACTTCGGGTCCCTGCAACATTGTATGAAATTGCATAACATTTGTAGTTTTTTAAGAAGATGTGCAACAAAATCCTTATCTATTACACATAAAATAAAATATACAATCTCCACAAACATTACATGACTCATAAGAAGTTACCAAAAGAAGCAGCTAGATTAGAGACAACGAGAATTGATTAACTACAGGTTCATATACTCATACAGTACATCTTTCTAACCTTATGAGATCAATTGTAGATATGAAAATTATAACATTTAAACAATTTAAATATACATACAAATCAGATTCCAGGCTTGATATACATCCATATCTACTTGATAGCAGTCTTTTTCTTCCCCTCTTTTGCTGGCACATGGCCATTTCTGTTATACCACCTGCTGGTCAGGTACTATTGCAAACTCCTCAAATGAATCATTTTTCTATCAGGTTGTATGTCCATGAGAGCCCTGCGAGGCCCTGAGACAAAGTCTGCCATGTTCTTCCTCTTGAGCTTGACTAGATTCGAGACTGACACCAAGCTATGGAGATATTATAATATATATTAAATCATATTATACAAAACCATTTGCATATGCGTAAATAGATCCACAAATGCATAAACAGATTCAAGACTGTAAGTTGTTTTGCAACAATAATATCTGCATCTCAAACTCTCTCTTTCTAAGATGTGCAAAAAAAAAAAAAAAAAATACAAACATTAATGCATAGAAGAGAGCCAAAACATAATTACAAACAATAATGCAGATGAGCTGACTGTCCAATAGCATGCAGAGAAAAGTAAATAAAGATATGGCCAAACTGTACCTGATGGCAAACAGAGAGTTAATTAAATCAACTTGTGACGGTTTCTGTTTGGTGTGTCTAGAGATTTAAAAAAAACCAGTGAGGTTATGTGTCGGTGTGCCATGTGTGAATGAGAACAGGTTTTTTCTCTGTGGGGAGAAACCCCTATTTTATTTCTTCTGTAATGGGATCGCTGAACCAACCTTTGCATTGCGATGTTTCATACAGAAGCCTATGTTTGCTTTGTTTTTATGAGGGGAAAATGGATGAAAACAAAGCCCAGTCTATTGAAATCAAAACAACCTAACTAGCCAGGATTCACTCAGCAGGGCAGGGCCGGGGGTCCTCTAGGCTACGTTTGTATTACATTTTCCAAAACTGAGGAATCCAAAGCCCCATCGGTCTTAATACATCTTGGCTACATTTACAGTTTTCAGCCTTTCAACAGCCGTCCATCAGACGAAGACTCATGATGTGCTGAAGTGTGAATATGGTTTTAAAAGTGATCCTACATTATCTTCCAGGGAGGACTATCAAATTGATAGTCCTCCCGCGTAAAACACCCACGCCCAACCATCATATTATTTAAAGTTGGGGTATTGATTCTCTGTGCATCACTTTATAGCACTTGGCCTCGGGTTCATATTTCATCCTTCAATTTGCTCTTTGATGAAGCCCCCCCCCCACCCCGGGGGAGGAGCAGCGATCATTCATTTTCTACTATAACCTCCAAAAGTGAGCGGCGATTATGGTTTGAGGGGTGCTGAAAAAAGTTGGATGAAAATCTGGGTTTTTGTATGCATCAGATGTCCACTCTGAGGAAAAGAACAGATATTTCATCAAAGTGAAGAGATAAAGAGATTGACGGCTTGAGGGATATTCTTAAATTGATTGGTCAGAGGCAATGAAACAGCTATAAAAAAGTAGAATAACTTTCCACTATCCTCTGATGACCTGGCAGATTAGACTCATTCCTCTTCATCTCCTCACTCCAGTATCTCCTTTTATTTCAATAAAAGTGTGAAATGACATTTTTTGCCAAGTTGTCAGCACATAATGTCACAGAAAGAAAAAAGCCCAGCCCTCCTCTGTTCTTGTCTCGCAGTGTAACAACACTTGTTAAGCGAGCGGTAATTGATTTTTGCTCGGTGATAAGTCATCTGGATGGATGAGGGCAGCTCTGGCATTCAGGGGGAGAAGGAGCTTAGTTAAGAGTGTTGGTTTAATTGAACCAGAGGTGGTTGGCATTCATCTTGTTAGTAAGGGGAAGGGAAGGGAAGTTGGGAAAAGGGGTACTCTTATAAAGTCAGCTTTACCAAATGAGTGGAGAAGTTTAGGGGAGGCTGAGGTGGGAAAAAAAAACTTCAAAGGACGAGGAGTTTGAGGGAAACTAAGTCACCGAAAAGTACTGAGAATGTGCTATGAAGTCGGCGACCACAGAAGAGCGGGATGCAAGGCGAGCTGAGGGAATGTGGGGAAAAAAAGCAAGAGATTTCGAGCCAAAAGTATCAGGTCCAGCTTCACCCTCAGGCACACCCTCCCCATTGTGCCGCCCCTCCCTCTCCCCTCTGCATGATTAATGAAAAGCCCCTTACACGGCCCAGCGCCTTCGCACCTTTACCAGGTCACAGGTTCTGCTTGGTTAGCGCCGCTCCTGCAAGCAGATCTCGCTCTCGAGAGAGCTGCAGTGATTCTGTGTGAAATTACAAAGAGAGGAAACGCTCTTTTTTTTTATGGAAGTCCATTCAGACTGTGAGAAGTGGCAACACGCAAGGGGTCTCCCACCTGCAGAGGTGGCAAAAGTACACACAGTCTTTACTCAAGTAGAAGAAGAGATTCTACTCTTATACTGATGTCAGTCAGGAAGGACATCTGGCTGTTTCTTTGCAAAGCAACCTAAACTTATATATATATATATATATATATATATATATATATACACACACACACACACACACACACACACACACACACACACACACACACACACAAATATGGGAGAATATTTATCTTAAATAATTCTCACTTCAAACGAAAAGAAAGCCCCGTGAATATACTGAAAAATAATGCTCCTATGTGCAAATCAGTTGGATGATGAATTTCTTGCTGCTCTGAATTTGCCCAGTTGCTGTTCGCAACGTTGGCTCTCCAATTTTATTCAAGTAGCGACAAGTTTTCTGTGAGTGTCAGTAATCATATCCACTAAATGAATCTTCTCGCCTCCCCTCTGGCAAACAGCCTTATCCGTGGGACGTTGAATTAAGGGTTCGGGCAGTGTGGTGTACAATCCTGCTGAGGAAGACATCGATAAACACACACTCTCACACTCGCAGGTGTAGTTCTGGCTGCCTGTCAGCAGTGACAAAAGAAGGTGATCTGTAAACATCACCCTCCAAATCCATCCCTCTCCCACACATTATCTGTGTGGATTTGCTTAATTCCCTGTATCTACATATATTTCTCAGAAATAACCTTGATATCCCAACAAACTGTCCTCCCTCCATCCCCAGTCTATTATTTACTTTGGCAACCAGCTTTAATTCCCTTTACCCTACAGATGTTGAAGAGAGGGAAAGTTTGCCCAGCCAATTGGAAGTCGTGCTCACTTGCGCAGTACCAAATGAGCTAATGGTAAGCTGTCCCGAGGGGTTCAAGCACAGCCAGTGGTCTTGATTAATCCATCTCCAGCGCGTTTAAACCTGGAGAGAAAAACAATTAACAACAGAGCTTTCTTTGACTGGCATTGATCTTCTCTCTCATCCTGCTCTCCCGTGTTTGTTTGATTGTCTCTGCAGTGAATCCGTTTGGAAAACACACATTTCTTTGTCTTTGAGGGACAGTTTGAAACTCTGCCTGAGAGTGATTCTCACTTCAGTCGTAGATGTATCAATAACGCGGCATGCTTTCCCATGCCAGCAGAGATTCATTACCAGCAGAATTATAACCATGGGGGTATATGTTCACTAAACGTATTAAAGTGTACTGACTCTCAAATGATTCTCTCCTTGTGATCACTTTGTCAGGGGAAGCAAGTCAAATCACATGTGCTTCTATTTGTTGTGCTTATTAGACTATACTCTGGGATTTGTTGTAAGAAGAAGTGGATTAAACATGCAACAGTGAATACATATATTCATTAAAAAAACAACCATTATACAGACTTGAGCTTAAAACCATGGAGATAAAGAACTTTGGTCATTTCTATAATGGCTGCCTAACTAATATTCACTTCAAGAAGAGAGTCCTCTAAAGCCTACACACAGTTGAGGAAAGGCCTTTACAAAGTATCTGAACTCATGACTTTATCACCATTTTATTTGATCTAAAAAGGGCCTTTTTGGCTTCATCATTAATCAGCACTCCTGATAAACACATCGCAAGAGTCTAAATTTATCTCAGTTTATTAGAAAAATGATTTTAATGTGAATAAGCAATGCTTTCTCACTCATTGGTACTTTAACTTGTTGGATAGAGGCCTATCCATAACGGCCATGTTTTCGAACAGCTCAGCGAGCAGCCTCCACCACCTCCTCATCCTGAGTTCAAAGAGCTCTACAAAGACTCTGATCTTGACCTGAATCTGCATCAGACTTTTCACTGGTTATTAATCACCAGGTTTAACAGTTTTGATGCGGATTCAGCTGTTCTTGTAAGCCTTCTAAACAATTTCATTAAGATACTTAATGTCTAATATCATTGCAGCAAACCTGTCCCAACAATAAGCATGAAAATGAATCTATCGTTTTTCATGAAATACTTTTTTTTTTTTTTTAATTTATTGAAGCAATTCTAGGGTATACACTGCAGTTGAAAACATTAGTTCGTTTTTTTTTTTCCTTTTTACAAACATATTTAAACCCCATGCCCCTTGTCCTTAATAAGCTCCCCTCACCTCAACCCAGCCCATTAGACCCATACATCGCAGAACACCCACCCTTAAGTTCTAGGCCGCCCTTGACTCTGTGGGTCTTATCTGAGAGCTGGCTGTGTATCTCTTAGAAATGTTAAATATCCTATTAAACAATGAAGCACAGGAATTTGAATTTTACTCATGAAACCTGTTTAAACCCCCTGGCATCACTTTTTCTTCAACTGAGCCATACCCACTTAAAACAAGTTAAAAAAATCACTGAGGGATATATATATATAAAAAAAAGTGCAGGATCTCATGAAAAAGTCAGTAAATTTAGGAAGTCTTGAAGTGTAACCACAGCCTGCCAAGACTCCAGAGACCCATCCAGGGTGCTGGGGGTTTCAAGCATATCCACCTAAAATGAATTTAAAATCACATCCCCACATCAGCTCGGTTTTGCCTGTGTGTCAGTCAGTTAGTAAGGGCTGTGGGAGCTGGAATTGGGCAGGGGGATGATTTCAGGGAGATTTGTTCTCAGCAAGGATTTCAATTTGGTGACTTGTTTTGCCTGCTGCGATATATTCTGTTCCTGTTTACTTTTACAAAAGGTAACAAAAAGCTTATCAGGACTGTTGCTATCTCCTCCACAGCTAACACTACAGAGCACCAAGTCCAGGGTGGCCTTCTTTGAAGAACTTTGAACTGCACGACTGCCTACAAAACGTCATGACACTACATTCCTGGCCAGTTTGAGACACTACAAAGCTTCATTCTGTACTTCTTGGGGAAGCGCAATGAAATGCTATGGATTGAAAAAAAAAAAAAAGACCACTGCCTCGATGTGCACCAACACTATGGGCCTCGTGTGAACGCACAAACAAACATAATGCTCATAAAGCATAATGTTCCTGCACTGAATCTTGGGATTCATAAAAAATGGAGTGTGTGTTTACAGTGAGAGTGTGCAGAACATTCTCCTTGAATAATTTAAAGTGAAAGTATGTTTGTTATTTTACAACAAAATCATAGAACAAAGAACGTTTTTGTGACTTCTTCTGTACCACTCTAGCTCCAATGATACAGTGTGTGTAAAATTTGGAATGGTTTCATTATCGTTTCCAAATGGGGCAATTTTAATCATTTGTTTGCTTCAGTGTCTTGCAATTCAAATGGAAATAGACCACTAAGGGACCATGCACAGGAGACGTATTAGTACAACGTTTTGGAACAATAATGTTGTTGTGGGCGGCAATATATTATTTTGTTATTGGCTGCCTTCTGCTGTTACACTGATGATGTGATGAAACTACCAATTGTACCAACAAATACCAATATATACTTTTTTTTTTTTTTTTTACTCAATGACATCATGCTGCCCTTATTTTCTATTTTAAATGACACATTCCTGCAAATTCAAAATCATCAAGCAGCAAAAACAGGAGATGAATTTGTCTTGCACAGCCATTTATTGTTGACAGAAGGAGTTGATGGGCTGTAGTGGATATTACGCTTAACACAGCGCAAAAACCCACCTGTGTGACATAAAACTATGTGTATTCATTGTATAGTGTGTTTTTTTTTTTTTGTTTAGTGTGTAATCTCAGAACATTGGTTAATGTTGTGCCTTTTATGCAACTGAAGAATGTAGATGAATGTACACAAGGCCTCAGGACCTGCGTTTACATCTTTCTACTCAGATACATCATGTGACACCAGCTCTGCACATGGTTGTGAGTGCCCTTTGGGAAGCCACCGGGTGCACTGCCCTCTGTTCCTACAAGTGAAGAGACGCTCATTTGTTCCAGATGGTTCTTAGAATTTAAACTGGATGAAGGTGCTGTGATTTTTAAATGTGAGCTCGTGTCACGTCATATCTTAACTTTTTCTCATGAAGACAACCATTTTTTAAACATGAACTTGCTATCTATTCTAAATGATGTGTCTTTTTGAATTAATGTGCTCTTTCTTACGAAGAGCAATTTTTTTGGGGGGGGATTAGAATGTGAAGAAAATAACCATTTTTTTTCTTTTTTCTGTCTGCATTTAATCTGGATTGAGAGCAGTATTTAAAGTGAAACTTTGGGTGAAGTTACAGTGCATTTATATTTCAAGACAATACCTTTTTACAGAAACGTTGTGACAGATTTGTATGTTTTTTTCATGTCAAATTAAAATGAACATCAGCGCTGAATTTTTTTAAATTTTTTTATGTTGTTCTGTACATCCGGAAATAATTTTGGATTAATTTAGCAGACTTCCATGAATGCCAGCTTTGATATTGAGGTGCCAGAAGCATTTTCCGCACAACCAAAACCGAAATCCAATTACACCTTTGAAGGTGTTACATAAGCACCCTCCAACTTGTGTCAGATCACATACCCTGTTTGCCTGAGTGACAAGACCTTTGTGTGTGTGCTTACAGATGCGTGGGTGAGTGATGTGTGCTGCATGCCCTGTGTACTTGTTTTAGTGCCTGTGCTTGTTGTGTGCCACAAATTTAACCCTCTTAATGTGATTTCCTTCTGTGGTGTTTGGTCCCCGAGACTGACAGCTCTCTGACAGAGTGAGTGGCGAGGAGGTCAGGGGTCTTCTCCACAGCTCTGTCACCTATGGGCTCAGTTGGAGAATGGCCACCCTTGGCTTGTCAGCATTGTGACAAAGCGGTGTCTTCATGAGGAAAAATCTCCCTAGGGGCGTAAATCTCAGAGGAGCCGGGGCGGAGGGTCTGCAGTGGTTATCAGGGAAACCGACAAGACACACATTCTCATTTATTTCAGCTCTCGTCTCAAGGCAGCAAGGAAGAGGTGGGAAGAATCAGCTCTTTTGTCATTTATCTATTCTCAGTGGATCACAGTTGACGTCACACCTGCAAAACAAAAACAGGCATCTTGCAGCAGATTGGGAAAGGTTCTCACTTTACTGCAGGGTGAGGGGACTTGACGGGGACTGCACATCACCTGCCAGCGGCATGAATGCAGAACGAGCACACACAATTGAAAGAAAAAACCCTCTGTCATAATCCAAGGGGAGCCTTTGTTCAGAGAGACAATTCAGGCGTCAAAGAAATGATACAGGAACATTTTAAATGGCCAAGCACAGAAGCCAGTGAAATCCACTTTACTATGTTTTTTTGTTTGACTTTGCAGACGTAAGGAGGTAGGACCATAAAACTGGAAATGACTGATGGTTTAATTGTAAATTAACTTGGAATCTTGCAGTGAGTATGATTAATGGGTCATTCAACCAAACCATCAGCTATTGAATTAATATTCCAGTAAATGTACAGTATCACATTATATGTTTTATCATATCAAGAAATGACAAACACTGCTTTTCAGGAGAACAAACCACCAACAGTTCATTACCCATCCATCTATCCATCTATTATCTATACCGCTTGTCCAGCACAGCTACTTCTTTTTCAAGATGCAAAAAAGTCATTAAAAAAAAGCAGATGAAAGCAGTCATTAGTAAATAAATAGCTATAGCTAGCATGTCTTGACTGAACCCTATTTGCTATAGCAGCCCATTGACGAGGTCACTAACCTGGCTTGTTACAGATTTCAACGCCAAATTGTTCTCAAGGCAAAACAGTGAGAGCCTCTTCGTGACTTGTGTAGTCGTTCTCTGAGCCCGATTCACTAAAGATTGTGCAGCTTATCCACCCGCTAAAATCTGTGCAAATTAATCTAAAAGAGACATTGTCTAATCCACACACCACACACATAGGGTTTTATGCACTAGTAATAGTGGCACAGAGCAGACAGTATCTCTGTGGGCTTTGTGCTTTTTGCATGTATTTGAATATATTTATTCTTTTGAGAAAAAAATGGCCCCTTTCTGTGCAAATTGGCCGTATTTAAAAACCTCTTATTTTACATGCACTGACACTAACAGCCATGCGCAGTTAGAGTGTAAAAATGAGTCTGCACTATAGTATATAAAAGGGATGTCTCGTGCAAAATCTGAATTTAATGCACAACACTCACCTGGAAATTCACTCAGACCTCTTCTTAATTACAATTTCCGGGGGTCAAAAATTTTGAATTAAGAAACAAGAATACTCATCATGTTCTGCTCAGCACACAAAAGGACAATTTAGTGATAGTAATACTCAATATTAGCAACTTAAAGACAACCTGTTAGCAAACAACTTCCATTTATCACACCATAAGTTTCCAACCCAACCACTCCATCTCTGACGCCTCCTTTTATTTCCTACTGCCTGCATCATCTGCTTTGTCCTCCATTGACTTTGTGAGCTGGATACACTAAACCATCCATTGTATGTTTTATCTGCACCCACTATGTTGGAGCTCACTATTTCCTGTGGGCTTATCGACTGCTTCCTCAAATCTACTCCCATGTGCTAATCTCTTCCCACCCGTACCTGTCTTAAAATATGCCAGCTCAGAGATCCTTTCATTGACTATTTTTTTGTAACACTGGAAAAACACAACATGTATTCACATTAAATAATTAATGAGTGTTTCGATATCTGCTGGTAGATAATGTATGTTGTGCGGTATATAGGCCGATTTTGGTGGGGTGACATACATAAACATAGAGTGAACAGCACATGAGTAGGATGAGTGCATCAATGGAGTACAGAGCTGAAAAGAGGGAGGAAAGGAAAGTCCAGGTTTGTCCTTGTAGCTGATAGAAAGTAACATCAATCAAACGCATTAGAATGCATCAGGGAAAGACAAAATGTGTGGCTCTTCTTAAAAAGTTGGTCGACGGAAGTCCAGCAAGGTAGAAAACCACAGTTTGCAGGATATATGTGACACTGTCTCTAAGGAGGAGGGGGAACTGTAGTAGTAGGGGTTGTAGATAATACTGAGGCCAGCCTGCCAGCCAGAGAAGATTTGTGAGGGAAACGTTGACAGGGATCTGATAATGATGTTAAATGGGCTTATAGGAAAAGCGATAAATAAATTGGAGAGCATTGGAGACATTCTTTATTCATATAGTGCAGAAAGATTTGGAGTTACTGATAGAAAGAGGGTGGAGAGAAGAATGCGTCATGTAGGTCTAGACGACAGAAAGAAATAGAGAAATGAATTAAGGAGAGGAGACAGTTAAGAGAGCAGTGCACCAACAACGACAGTAGACGGGAACATCTCTTCAAAGCGTGCAAGGACCAAGGAAGTGTACCGTGCTTGAGCAAGGATCGGAGCACTCACACTGGTCAAACAAACTGGACTTTAGGGGTGAAGCGTGCTTAGGCACGGTACGGGTTGCCTAGTGTGAGTGCGCCCTAAGAAATCAGTTAGCAGTCCTCAGACGGGAAGAATATCTGAGGAGGTTGAGAAAGGAGAAGGAACAAGTCAGGGCAGCGTTTTATTAGGACATGTTAAAAAGGAATGTTCAACCCCAAGAAATGAGGGCAACTCATAGCTTCGAAGCAAGAGGTAGAAGAACATTTGAAAAAAGACTGGCTCAGATCCAGGGAAGAATAGAGAATTAGGCCTTCATAGAACTTTCAATTTGATAGAACTGATGATTCCCTGGGAGGACTCAGTGGAGGAAGAGTATGAAAGAAAAAGGCTTAGGTATGCAGATTTGACAGCAGAAGCTGATCAGTGAGGAAGGAGAGTTGGGGTTTGTCCAGGAGAAGTGGGATGTAGAGGGTTCATAGCTCGATCAACTCTCTCATTACTGGGAGAGCTGGGAATATGTGGACAAAGTTTGCAAAAAACAGGAAAGGAGATGTCCAGTCCAGTCAGTGGATTTGGATGAGAAGAAATAATGCCAGTTGGGGGCCAAAACAAAGGTACGAGAAATCTATTCATCATAACATACTTGAGTTCTTCTGGTAAAGATCTGTGCCCCGTAAATGATCCTGCAGGCCCAACATTTACCTTAGAAAACATTTGGACAAACTGTATTTTGATACTTTAGAGCACAGTCATTGAAAGGCTTTTAAACAATAGATATAGTAACAAACAAAAGCATAATCCTATTGATTGTATAGTTTTTACACTCTCCCTCGTTGATAAGAAACACAGCCCTTTGTGTTGTGTCTCTCCTCCTACCACTCATCTTTGATGTGTGAATGACCCTCAATGTCATTATAAAAGGCTGAGGTAAAATTGTCCCACAGTGATCTAATGAACTCTGCTTTGAGAGGCATCTTTGAATACCAAAACATGTACTGAATGCCCAGCACTTCAAGTCAAAACCCCTTCACAATTGAAGTGGGATACTGATTAAGGCATTAGTAGGGTCTAAAAATACCATATGTAGATCTTAGCTCTCCAGATTTGCCAAGTTTCAAGTGATTCTCCATGCTTCTTAAGAAAGAGATGAACTGTCCGCCATAGCGATGTAAATCTTTGTTTTCATAGATAGCAAACAAATACTTAAAAATGAAGCATGGCAGATTTAATAAATGGAATTCTCTGCAGCTTTATACCTAAATGTAGGAGTTGACTTTAAAGTTTTCCCCCTCAATATTTTTTAATTTTTTTTTTACATTTCCAGGTGGGTTAAGTAGTCACATAAGCACATTACTTTGGAATACGACCACCAAGTAAGCTAACAACATCAAAATGTACTATGTGTGTCCATGCACACTTAGTAATATGACCATTTATCAGCATGTTGGGAAGAAATAGTCCTGCCAGAAGAATCCATTGAATCTTTTATATGAAACATTTCCTCAAAGATGTGATCCTCCACTGTTCTCTGTGTGTGGGGGGGGTGAGGTGAAGATTCCTGCCTGCTCCTTTGGGGATATTTTGTATTCCCATGAGACTCAGTACGAATCCTCATGACATTTCTCCTTTCTGCTTCTCTTCATGCTCGTATTTATTTCATAGTGTGTCACCTCACCGTGCACATGTGTTTTGCGTGATTACATTTTTTTTTCGCTCCCTGCAGTCTCGGTGTATAGAGACAGGGGGATGTATGAGATTTGAAAAACTTGGAAGCTCTGCAGTGCTGCATCAGTTTGCTGGCGTTCGAGTATTTCACTCAAATTGGTGCACCCACACTGTTGACAGACACAAAATCATGAAATCCCTCTCAGTCCTTCAAGCCAAATTAGTATCTTCTTTCATTCCAGGATGCAGATGTCTCTGAGTGAAATACCTGTGGAAAATCGTCATGATTGGGTTCATTATCTCGCCTATAGTTAGCAAAGAGGGAATTGAGTCTGGTATTTTGGACTTAAAAAAATAAAATCAGCTTGTCAAGACTCCAGGAAGGGCTGCTGCCTGCATGTTTTGGTACCATCTCTCCACAGCTTGATGAGGAGCTATGAATAAATTGAATATGACCCTGTCCTCAAGATAACGATGAGCTGTGTTTCTAATTGTCCCAGTCCATACATTATGAATATCTACTTGAGTCTTTCACAATAAAAGGGATCTATCTTTAGTAATATCCGCTCTTACTTTGCTCATATGCATCATTTATTTCTCTTTATCTGCCTTGCTTCCCTTTTCTCTCAGTCTTCAGGGACTACTGGGTCTGTGGGAGTCCTTGGTTATCATCATCATTATCCCTTTTTCCACTTCTCTGTTACACATTTCTCAGCCTTAGAGGATATTGGAAGGTTGGTCTGCTAAACAGCATAACATATATCAGGTCAATACATCCAGACAATTAGAGGCATGAAGTTATGAGGCCATGTAACTTTACTTGTTCTGCTCGAGGTGTCTGCCTATTAAAAGTCAGGTTTTCCTCGCCACTGTACCTTTGCTAAATGTTGCTTAATGCTGTGCTCATGATGTTGGGTCTTTGTAGATACCATTAACAAACAGTAAGGTCGTGTAGACCTGCTCTTTCTGTCTTAAGTGTCTTGAGATAGCATTTCTTATAAATTGGTGCTATACAAATAATAATAATAATAAGATGGATTGATTTACATAATTAGTTCAACGGTAACCAAACTTGAGTTCTTCTTCTTTCTCGACAAAATGTAACCATTTTAACAAAAACATGCGACTTCTACTACAGCATGAAAACATGTCAATGTTAAATACAGTTGAGGAAAACTTATTTTTTTTTAGGTGTGTATTTTCAAGCTTCCCATCCAACAATGAGACTGATTTCTACCTAAATGAATGGCACAACTACGTAAAAGATGACCCTGGGCATTTATGAACCAAATGGAAATCGAAGAAAACTTCATAAAAGTAGAATCAAGAGAAAACAGACAAGAGGGAAGCTGAGACCGACAGGCAGATCAATTCTTCTACTTTTTACAAGTCTTTATTACACATTTATGTTATTCTATGTTGGCAAAAAATGCATGCGCCTTTGGCACCTCTAGAGACTATAGATAAGAAATTGACTTATAACAATAGAACAAGAGATATATTTGTGAAAAAATATTTGTGATTATTTAAGGCTTGATGGATGGTGAATTCATTATTTTGCCCCTTCTCCATTAAAAAAAGCTCATTATGCATGCAGCTACCCCGAGGGGCTGTTCATTGCACCTTTACCTTGCAATTTATCTCTTGTTATTTCCAAATTAGCTTCAATTTACATAGCCTCCATTCTGATTGCACCTGGTGGCTTGACAGATGGGGCTCAGCCTTTTTTACCGATTAGAATAATTGTCTGACCGCTGGCCGCTTGCTTGGTGGTGTCAGTCTGGTCTCAAACCCAAATACGAGCAGGGAGGGAAAAAATAGCTCAGGAAAGTCTTGGAGGTATTAATTATTAGATCCTAAGAAAAAAGTGTCTCCCCTGTTCATCCATCTAGACCTGCTATACTGACCCACTTCTGCAGCTATATGTCATGGTGTTGTAGATCTAGGATCTGACGTGTTTGGGGAGGAGAGATTTGCATATGAGGTCTGTCTTTGGCTGACTTTCTGTACTAGCTTTAAAGCACCTCACCCAAACTTGCTCTTTATTGGTCTCTCATGATATCCCTCATGAAATGCAGATCATCAAGCTAGTCGGTCTCTGAGCTGCGGTAGCATTCATTCTTAAAACAGCTTGGGGTTAGAAGGAGGAATAAACAATGTTCCTGTCCTGCTTTAACAAACTTTGGCAGGACTTGCTATGTGTGGAGCAGAGGGCAGAGGGCTGAGCAAAAGTCTAGGGGAACATTTAACCCCAACAACGCGTTGCGTAATGTTTAGCTGCCAGCCAGCAGCTAGCGGCTGGAGAAGAAGGAATGCTGAACAGAAAGGATAATACGGAGCAATTACATGACAACTGCAGATGACCGGAGAGAGATTAAAAGATCTCTTAATGTTGAGCTGACAAAGTTAACATCCCAGCAAGAACGACCAATCGCATTGATGGAGGAAATGAAAACACTAAAAACCATGTTGACAGAGAAGAACAGAAAGAGATGCTCGAGCGACAGCAAACTCAAATACAACAGATGATGCCCCGCAGGAAGAACTGCTGACACTAGAACAAGTGGTGGGTTATCTGCACAGTAAGAACATAAACAGTCAAAGTGGGGAAACATATATCTGTCATACATCACCAAGAAAGGCAAATAAATCCAAACCAGCTATCATCATCAAGATTCATCAGCAGAAAGCAGAGGAATGACATATTAATAAAGGAAAAAAGAAAGGTACTAATGTTTACAGAAAGGAACATTTAACAAAAAAAGAATGGGGAAATCACAAGAGAGGCCAGGACAAAAAAAAAAAAAAGATCACAGCCACATGGACCTGGAATGGAAATGTATGGATTAGAGGACAAGAATGGTCTTATGCTAAGATGATAAGGAACCTGAAAGAGCTGGAAAAGTTAAAAAAAAGATAATGACTCATGGAAGATGAATTTTTGTAGTCAAAGCATCTGTCACGGGTATACGGTGATGGATTTAAAAGTGGAAACAGAAAGGTTACATATACCTGAACATGGGCACATATATAAATGTAAATGAGGACACAGATTATAAAATATATCATAATAAATAAATAATATAAATAAAAATGAAATATAAATAATAAATTGGTTTTATGTAGTGCTTTTCTGGACACTCAAAGATGCTTTGACAAGGAAAAAACAACCAACAAACAAAACCAAAATGACTAGGACAGTACAACGAAGACAAGGAAATAAACATAAATGTTTTCATCCTTGTCAACAATGAATGTGAGGATTTTACTGAGGAACAATTTAAAGCTGCACTATGTACATTTGGTAGTGAATTTTAAAAGTTGGAGAAGAGAAAAAATCTATGCTATATTTTCTGAACTAAATACACAAACTTTATTTAAAGGAAAAAATGGGTCCCTGGAACTCTGTTTGGAGCTAACAAGCTACCAGGAGAATTACGGTTTCACTCTTGCAGGCCCACCACCATAACGTCATGCATAGCATTTTATCTTCAAAAAGTGTTCCAGGGACCACATTTTCCTGAGGACAGTTTGTGTATGGAGTTATGAACATTACAAAGAATCTGTAAATTTCTCCAACTTTCACATTTTTCTAGCAAAACTCCATAGTGCACCTTTAATGATACATTATGATGGATGGAGGACTGTCGATAATTCATTCATCCATTTTCAACAGGAGTATTTGATGAAAAACAGCCAAAGTGATTCCACTTTATAAAAATGGAGACAAAAATGTTTTCTCCAAGTAACCTTGCTTCCACAGTTTTCAAAAATATTAGAGAAATTATTTGTTGACAAGTTTAACAGGCAAGTTAATCTGGATTCAGGACCAATCACTCCTCATCAATGGTACAAATACAAAAACACATCTTAAAAAAACGACGGCTTTCTTCGAGTCTCCCTTGTTTGCAAGGTGTTTCCAGCACAGAATAGAAACCACTGGACCGATAAAGCTCATAAAGGCATTGCAACTATGCAGAGGTTGTCTTGCAAACAGTTTGTCTTAAGCCTTTAACTCCATCCAAGTGTGAACCCAACAACACCAGGTCAAATCCCAAGCGCCAATCAATGGATTGCACGATGTCAAAGTGGTGCAGAAACTCGAGCCGGTGGCGATTCTTTAATTGGCTGCTCGATTTATGATGTCTAACCTAACACAGCAACAGCAGCAACATAGAAGTGTCTGGGGGATCATGGTGAGATATACAGTACACACGTCTCTCCTCTCCACTTCTGTATCTCATGAATCTCTTGAGACAAGACTGTACTTGAAGTACTGGTGCAGGCTTTGAAGGTGGGCTTTAAGAAATTACTGGTAGAGGACCACCTCTGGCCCTGAAACCAAGAAGAACCAAGAGTCTTGTTTTCTCTCTTCTTCTATGGCAAATGTGTTTGATATGTTTGTTTGTGTGCTCAAGATGATTTAAAGTGAATACATTTTATTATTCATGTGGTGTGTTTTGATATCAAACCTTCATTTAAAAACTTCTGGTTTGCTAACCTCATTTACAGATTCTACTTAAAGATGTATAATCTGTACTTAGGCTCTGGTTATTTTTGTAGACCAATCACAAATCAGCAGTCTTTGGTTTATGCAGGAAAAACAGTTTGTATGTCAGGCAAAAGCAAGTTGAAAACAATCTGCAATGAAGACCTCTCAGTTTTCATCTGCATGATGATGATGAACTTATATTTTAAAACAGATATCTGCATGCCAGTGCAGCTAAAACTCTGTTCTAGATCAAACATTTCAACTTGAGTGATCAATCTGCTTGGGCAAAAGCCAATCAGGGCTTAGACTTCCCAACTTAATGGAATTCATCAGAAGCGATCAGAATTAACCTCAGTTCAAGAAACAAGCATTAGTTGTTTGGACAGACATCACAATGCTTGCATTTTTACATTTTATTATATTAATTCATTAATTTTAAGTAAATCACAAGAAGTCTGTTTTTTTTTCAGGCTTACTACTTTGCACTTTGGGTTCTTTTCTGTTGAATTGTATTTAATTATTTTTGGTATTTTGCATCTGTTATATTCTTACTGTTGTTTATGTTTTTCTGTGTTTGGTTTAGTTTGCTTTGTTCTTGCTGTTTGTCAAAGCACTTTGTAAACCTGTGTTTTTAAAAGGTGCTATATAAATAAAGTTATTATTATTATTATTATTTAATCAGCCAGAGTGAGGCCTCTTTGTAACATACCATAAATTGAGAATAGTGCCAGTGCGCCCATAGGCAAACTAGGCAATTGCCTAGAGCAGCATTGTGGTAATGGTGGGGAAAATACACAATTACCAAGTTCAACCTATATCATATTCAGTAGGCATGGAAGTTGTGTTTTTTCTGTTGAAAACTTCAATGAAGGTAACAAAAAGTCAGCTCTGGCAAAAGACTGTGGTAAAGACTGGAAAATTTCTCAAGCATCCTTATCTCCCATGAAAAGTCTATTGAGCTTATAAAATATTTTCATAAATAGAAAGACCTGGATATGAAATTGCCATTGAAACACACAATAGATTAAAAGAATCAACGAAAAAACTGGCTGCCAAAACTTTGCATTGGCAAAATGTGTTGCAGTGCTTGATAACGCTCGTCAGAGTAATGTGCCACGCAAAACCTGACCCACCGAGGTAGCACAGATAGATGATTTGAGCATGGCAATGGCGGTTTCCTCAAAATAGTTGACACTATCTGCCTTTTTGACGACGTCGATCCTGAAAAGATTAGCAGGAATAACTTCAAAAGAAACACATGTACTTTGTATAGTTGGATACATTTAAAAGGGTATTATAGCAATGCTGGCATCCCAGGTTCAACATGAATGTGAGGTCACCCAAATACTACTCCACAATCTTAGATTGTACTACTGACAGAACAGAAAATATTTGAGTGATTGTGTGTTTTGTTACAACACAGGGAGAAATATAGAAATCAGAGAGGATTTCGTGGAATGTTCAGGGATAACTGATGACAGCATGACTGAGGTTATTACCATGAAACTTAAGGAGGTGGATATTGACATGGATATGGGAGGCCAAGGCAATTTCTACAGTTCAAATATGAGTGGGAAACAAAGCGGTGTGCAAATGCTTGGTCGTAAATGATGCAGCCTCATTGTTTTTTTTTTTCACAACAATCCAGGAGGTTTAAAACGTATTCTCTGCGTCCAGCTTGGCTTCAAAGTCAAACCCTTAAGTGACACGGGATAGCAGGGTAGACACACCCAAGCCTGGTTAGGAGCTGATAAAGGGAATATAGCTGTAGTTGTCTTGACTGTGCTGTTCACAAGTGTGCATAAGGTTACTGTGGAGCAACAAAATGCCTCATTCAAACTATCAATGTAAGCATACTTACTGTATGTTACATGTGCTTGCACATCTTACTTGTGCCAGGCCTTGCTGATGTTTTTTAGATGTTCTGTCTCAGGAATATATTTTTGAGGTTTAGTCCGAGAGACACGAACAGCATCAAGAAGTTTTGAGAAAATTACAGTTGGTTTTGATTTTGATTTATTTTTGGATTTGTTGACAAGAAAAAAATGCAAATATTGCCCACCAACCCCTTGAAGGTTGAATGCTAGTCCTGTGTAAAGTCAAAATGTCAAAAAAAAAAAAAAAAAAAAAAAGGAAGAAATTGTTTCTGAATCTAAGTATGCCAGCCTGGTTTTATTTGTACTCTAGGGAATTTGGATGTAATACAGAGTTATGTAACAAGCAGGGATTGGGGCAGAATGTAGCACAGAAGGCTGTGTTGCTGCACAGTGATGTCAGTTGCATTGTTCATTCATGTGCATCTCTTTCGCTTCGAGCTGCTATCCTTTTTAACATCCTGATGGCAGACATCCCAATATCCCTGCTTGTGCGTAAAGGATTCACACACAAACACACACATATACACACACACCGTCTTGGCAGAGGATTCTACTTTCTATCTGTCCTCCTTTCTCTGGATCTTAACGGCTAAAGAAACAAAAGTTTAAATACTGTCAGGACTGGAAATTCTCCTACCTTGTCCCTATTTTAAGGCTTGCAGTGAAGCAGCACATTTCAATTCTGCTTTAAGAATTCCCCCCCTGTCTAAAATCTTTACTAGTGCAGAGAATCTTTTTTTTTCCCCACTCCTTGCTCTTGTCATCTCAGTCTTTTCTTTTGGTGTATTTTCTCCTTCTCTGCTGATCTATTTCGCTCTTCTCCCAGTCTCATTCTCTCTACTGAAAAAGGAAATTATTTAAAACCTGAAAG
Source organism: Labrus bergylta (assembly GCF_963930695.1). Taxonomy (NCBI): domain Eukaryota; kingdom Metazoa; phylum Chordata; class Actinopteri; order Labriformes; family Labridae; genus Labrus; species Labrus bergylta. The sequence continues at coordinate 19,361,345 of NC_089196.1, forward strand.
ATAAAGAAAAAAAAAAAGGAAAACTGCCATATGACTCACCCAGCCTTGACAAAATATACTACATTAACTCTGCATATTGTGAAGTGTATCTTTCTTCAGCAGCATTCAGAATCGTGTCACGGTCATCACTAGGCTCAGCAGTGACAGTCTGTCCCACATTTTACAAATCAGTTTTCTCTATTTGCTGCCCCATGAATCACATCAGCCTATCTTCTTTCCTCCTTATTGTATGTTGTGGTTGTGTGACCTATTTGTTTGCGTTCAGAAACGACAATATTTTCTGGCTTGTCACCTCTTCGCTCTCAGACATCATTGATTTGCATGGGTGTCTCTTTGCTGTCAGCACTGACTCCGTACAAAGGACACCTTATTATTTAGTGTGTGTGGTTTTCTATATCAAATTGTATCCAGACTGAGGTTCCAGCCAACTCCTCACTCATATCTCGCTCAACCCTGTCGTCTAAATGTTGCTACTTCTATGTAGTCTTTAACCATTCACAAAACCCCTAATGCGATACTCGATGATATAGTGTATTACAGAAAACCACCACAGATCCCTGAGGTATACCTATGTTGGCAGGGACAAAAGCTATCAAACACACTATTTGGATATTTAACAGCTCTTTAACATGTGACTGATTTTTAGTTTTAAAATGACAATGATTTTAGTCACTTATCATCAAAATTTCTAATGAAAATAATAAGTTTTTATCATCACACGCATTGTTTCACAATATATTACCCTGAACTTTTAGTTTTATTCTTAACTATTACTATATATATTTTTTACTTGTCACAAATGTGGTTTGTAAATAAAACACTGAAATATCTATGATACCGCCAGCAGTTTAACATAAAAGATAACCTATTTCAAGTATTTCTAAAATCCTATTTGCAACATGTCAACACAATGCAAAGAAAACCAAAGACATGCTAAGAGAACGACTTACCTTAGACATTATAAAAGTCTGCTTCAATCCCTTTAGAAGTGTCCCCAAAATGAACCATATTTGTTTGTTATACATCACAACTACCTCACTTTACCACACTTATCTGCACACAATTGGATTTAGTTTTTTAATGATTTCAAACAGAAAGGCGTTTTGGACCTTGGGTAAAGTCTTCTGGGCTTTTGAGGGTAAACTTCCCCAAATTCAAAAATGAGCTACTGTTAGCATGAACTCTCATTTATCTGACACATCGGAAGAGGACTGTTTACCATAATTATCCCATTATAAAAACAATTAAAAATGACCTTTTAAACTAACAAAGTTAGCTAATGATGTTCCTGAGCCTAGAGTTCGGAGTCAAAGCTGCGTTAGGTAACCGCGTTAACAAGCTTGACATGCTAACTTCACAGCTTACTTTAGAGCAGATGGTTTATTAATCTTTTGCACTTTGGCTCATTTATTTTGTTTTATGAAACGCTGAAAAATAACAACATAAAACAACCCTTTAAAACTTCTCCAATGTAAGCGAGTGTGAAGAAATTCCAAACCTTAGCAAATAATCCATCCATGCTATTTTCATGGTGTCATGTCTGGGGATAAAGTCATTACTGACACGGCTGAAGAATTATAATAAGTTCCAGTTTCCAGGTTGATGCTACAGAGCCTTGGTGCCTCTGTTTTATGATGATGATGATGATGATGGTTGTGATGAGAGAGTTAATAACGGTCCTGTGAAGTCTAGAAAACCATATAATGAGAAATTAATTAACCCCCTGGCTCATAGTCACAGCCATCCAAAGAATTAAAAGAGAGAGGGGGCAAAGTGATATTTCAGCTTATAAGTGCCTGAGTGGCACATTTGATTTATTAATAAGGAGGTTGTTCATTTATGGAGGCTTTCCTCTGGCTATTCATATTGGAAAAGCACAAAAGACCAAATTAATTAGACAAGCTTGCAATATATAAAAAGCAAAATTGAGCATAAAAGATTTGCTGAATTCAGATTTCCCAGTTAGGTCTAATTTTAGACATTAAGATGTGTTGGAGCAACACTTCTTAAGTAATGCTTTTTAGTTTTCACAAAGATTAAAGTGCTAGGATGGCTAGGAGTGTGTTGGCCAAATACTTTTAATATTACTGATTTGTAACAAGACATTTTTGTTAGAGTGCTGAGGCTGTGAGAAAATAAAAGAGATCTTCAAAGTTAGCTCAAATAATGTAACTCTGTTGATGGAATGCTAAAAGTAAGACACACATTTGTAGTTTGATTTTCTGCAGCATTTTTTCCAGCCATGAAAAATAGTCTTATGTGATTTTTTTGTGTGATTGTGTCATGCATAAACAATATTCCCAGCCCAAAGGATGCTTACAATGCACCATAATTAAGACAAAGAGAGCAAAAGTAGACACTTAATAATAATAATAATAATAATAATAATAATAATACTAACAAACTAAACCACCCTGACGTTTCTTCCAGGCTTTAGAGACAGAAAGTTTATAAAATTTGACATGAAACAACTGTTCCATCCTGTCATCATCAGTGCTCCACACATTTCTGGACCTCTCCTAAATCACAGTCTGTGTTCCTCCGGGATGCTTTTAAATCTGCCGACTTCTAGAGCCAGACGAAGGATTCCTGTTCTTAAACTGAGCGACTACAGATCTCTGCCTTCTTGATGAGTTTGATTGAACGTAGGATTCAGTAACATAATTGTGCTTGATTTGAATATATGCCCCGTAATTTTGGTTTTAACAAGATATCATTTAACCATGTCTCATCATATCCAGCAAGTCATTTATTTCTAATCTTTGTGTTAATCATTTGGGCATTCCAAAGTAGATCTTATTTGCTGTAGAAAGGAGAAAGCATGGGATTCTCAGCAAGGTTTGACATCATCGTACAAATCCCCCAATTAAGAGACTACTGCATTTCCATTTTGAAATGAATAAGAGTCTGGTTAGTCTTGTAATGTAACTGTGCTTTCACACCTCCATGCTGAGTGCTTGAAACTGCGAGCAGGTGGAAGAGACTTGAAATGTGTTTAACCTCCAGGAGATAGGGAGTGTGGGTACAAAACAGAGAAGAGACTATAAAACGAGTTTGGAAAAGCAGACGCCTGAGCACCTGTTGATATAAGTGTTGAGTCATTTGTATTTAGCAAAGCCACAGACAGCATTCATATTATATCCACTTCAACTATGCATTTACAAAACACTAGTCTGTAAAGGAGTGTCCTGCTGCATTGCTGGCACATCGTCAAGATGGAATTCACAGTTACAAGATCGTGGAGGCTCTGCAGGCGACACTTTTTGTAAAAACACGGCCAGTGCGTCAGCCACTGCTCTATTCGATTTCATGCCCACCGAGCACCGAAGCAGGTGCTTACAAGTTCCCACATGTATTTGATGCCACGGGCAACTCTCCAGGACTTTTGGCCTGTCGGTGAGAGTCTCACAACCCTGTTGGAGGTGACTGACATCTCCAACAGACACAGACACCTCAGGGCCAAGAGCTGTCTGCTGACATATAGTCAGCTCTAGCGCTTCTGCAGGTGCTTTCCTTTTCTTTTTTTTTTTTTTTTTGCTTCACCTTCCTCATCTACACATGGATAGATTTGAACTGTTCAGCTCTGTGTGTGTATATTTCTGGTAAATGAGCTACAGGCTAATGTTGCAGACAGTGGGATAATTAAATTTCTTCCTCCAAATTCTTCTTCTACACAAAAGTTCTATCAGATTATTTAAGATGTTACAGGATGAAGCCTTTGTGCTCTTATTAATGAATTAGCTGAATTAATAAATTTTCATAAGCTCATGCTATTATGCAAATATATTTGAGTGTCTCAAGCTAAAGAGTGTAAATTGTACTGGAAAAGAGCACTAATTATTCTTTGGACTAATTTAAAATGAATTTCACCGGTATGAATGTCTCAGGAGCATTTCAGATGTAGATATCAGAGAAGAAGGCTGATTACAATCAGTTATTTGTACAGATTCGAAATAATTATGCTAATAACCCATTACAACTGCATAATGAAAATATATACTATTTTCATCTGAAAATGAGAAATGTTGCCGTGGCTGTGAAGACGAACTACTATCAATTCCAAAATGCAGGAAAAGATCTGGTGGGATTTTCATTAAAACATAATAAACACAAAAAGAATGACAACAAAATGCATGGAGAAAAATACCATTCATCACTTAATGGAAAAATGTCTGCAAACACAAAGTACATTATAAGCCACATTTATAAAAGGGCACATTTCTTGCAAGCGTAGCTGCTTTAATTGCATCATTAATACATATTACAAGTGTGGTTTAAGGTCTCTTTTGTTTCCGTCTCCTGAAAATGGCTTCTAGTCATGCTTACTGCTTGCCACAAATAACAAAAAGGCAATTATTTCGCCAAGACTTTCATTAAAACTTAAGGGGCAAAAAAGGAATACAATTTTTTTTTTAAAAGCACTGGGTGACTCTGCCTTGTGCCTTCTTCTGGCCTTGTGTGCCGTATGGCTGCTAAAAACAGACGGTATTAGCTCACACTTGGTGTTTTTAAACATGAGTGAGTTTAATTGAGAAGAAGTTTTGTCTGGGGGATACCAATACCACGGCAAAGCTGGCCTGGGAGCCGATGCGCTTGCTTGTTCTGCTGAGGTAATTTCATTTGGTTTGTCTACAATTGGCTCTCCTGCCTGTTTCCATTACCCCGAGAACTAGTGGAAAATAAACAAGGTGAGATGAATGAGAAAGTGTGGTGAAGAAGAAAAAGCCAAAGGGGTTTTGCAAGGAGTTCCTGCTGTCCTGCGTTCATGCTTAGGCGAGCAGTGTTTTTACCAGAAAATCCCTGAAGTTGCCTCCTTTTTTTTTTAAAGGGAGTGAAGTTGAGTCTGGTGTCAAAATTGTTTATTTCTGTGGAAGCTGTGTTTAAATGTATGTATACTTGTTGATGCAGGAGAATAACTACATGATCATTCACATGTCCTCTGTACAGCCTTGATGAGGAATTGAAAAAGAAACCAAATATGTTGAATAATATATTACACTTTTACGTTTTCTTTTTCCTGTGACAGTATAGCAAACAGTCTGCAGTCGTACAAGCCCTGTGTTCATTTTGTTTCCAGAGTTGTCTCTCTCTCACATCCATCAAATACAGCCAGAGCCATCTGGGAGTCTTACATAAGGTCAGTGCGATACCTGCCTTCTTCTGCAGCATCCACTGAACGTGCATGCCTCTCACTAACGAACATCCCTCACTTCAAAGACTTTTCTCCAAAAAGGACAGTGGGCCCAAAGTGTCCTTGTGCGTCCTTCCACACTACACCTCTCAAAAACAGGCAACTGTTGCCTGAGAAATGTAACTAGTTCCAAAAACAAGACTTACTGTATGTGTGCGTGTTTTAGAGGAGATGTGAATTGGCCATACACAAAAGACAACAACACAGTGATTAAATCAGAAAGGAATTAAGGTGTGTTTGCGTCTATTACACACTCCTCCTGTTAAACCCCCAGCTCAAGGAGGCAAAGCTAATTAAACCAACATCATCACTAACTTTACTGGTGCATTACAAACCTCCAATGACCTGTGGTGTATTCTAGGAATTTACTTCTTTAGTATTCACTTGAGTCACATTTCATTCATTCTGTAAATACTTGGCAAAAATGTAAAAAAAAGCTTGTCTGGTTTTCGAAACCTAATTGTCACTTTGGCTAATTCAGAATAGCTAATTAATCCCCTGGAAACACAACCACGAAACAGGCAAAACATTTAAAGACCGCTTAGCAGTTGTTTCCATTACCATCTGTTGCAAAAATAATTTCAACAATGTGAGGGACTTTCTTTAGGCCTTTTTTCGAGTACGGTGCAGACTGCCAAATGAGTTCTGATCGTTAAAAAACAAACATGTTGAGAACAATTTGGCCCATGAAATGTTTGCAGAGACACAATGATGCCATTAAAAGTGATATCGGGGAGACAGACGTGGCCTTGAGGCTTCTTTTCATTGACTCCTGACAGGAGACAGAATGAGAAGATAAAAGCTTTTTCTTGGGATGGTATATGTGTGCCGTGAATCAAACCTCATTCACATCTGGAGAAGGACTCACCCCCTATAAAAAGAAAAAGTAATTTGTTTTCTGAGGTGCACACATTGATGGTTAATTGTATGAGTAATTGGTTTTATATTTAAGGTCACCTATACAACAGCTGTCCTTGAAACCACGATTATCTGCCTAAAAGCTTAAGCTCCAAATTACCTGCTCAATGAAGTGGATACAACATGATTTATAATGCATTGTTTTACATGTAGCAACATGACACAGCCCTCTTTGCAGACATGGCAATGTATGACATTTATTTCAATGCTCAATTCTAATTTATGTTTTAGCCATGTAGGGGCATCTGATAGTGATGAAAACAAAACAGTTTTCACGTCAGCAAACAGTCTTTTTAAAGTTCATACAGCATCTTACCGGCTGCCTCCTTGGTTTTGTCGTAGATGATCAATTTCACACAATTTAGTTCTTTGGGATGGTTTTCTTTTTGTTTCCGCGAGCTACCTGTCGGTCTGCCTCTCCTCCTTTCTCATGCTGTCTGTGCGTTTGCTCTAATGACTCTGGTGCCGTGAGGATTGATCCCTTCCGGTCAGGTTGGATTTTTTAAAACTTATTTATCAACTGAACTCTACTCTCTACCACCCGTTTATTTCCAATTTTAGCAAACAATATCTTTCAATGACATAACTTAATTATTACATTAATCTAAATGTTTATACTACTAATTTAATCTTCCCCCTCTGGTTTCGATTCAAATCTTATCTTTTCCTTCCTTGAAATAATCAAACTTAATTTATTTATCTGATCTATTAATTAATTTCCTTTCTAACAGATCAAACTACTTTTTGATTTGGTTTGACTAGACAGTAGGCCTGTCAGCATATTGGGAGAATAAACTTTTTTTTTAATTTAACCTTTATTTAACTAGGAAAGAAACTCATTGAGATTAAAAATCTCTTTTTCAAGAGTGTCCTGGCCAAGACAGGCAGCAAAACATTAACAAAGTTTCACACGGACAACGAGCAGCCAATCTTTCAAATAAAAAATACATCAGACATTAAAAGACACAAATAACAAATCCGAACAGCAAAAATCATCCTCAAATACATCAGGAGGAACATCTACAGCCAGATGTATCAGCCTCCAAGTCATTTAACTTCCTCTTGAAGGCATCCAACGAGAGAAGTTCATTAAGTTTCAGCTCTTTTTGTAATTTGTTCCAATTAAAGGGAGCAGCAAACTTAAAGGCCTTTTTCCCCAGTTCAGTTCAGACTTTTGGAACAGACAGTAAGAAAAGGTTCTGAGATTGAAGATTATCAGTCCCTGTACTCTTCTGACTGATGAAGGACAGAAGGTACGAAGGAAGCGGACCTAAAATAGACTTGTAGATTAAAGTACGCCAATGTTTAAGTCTAACACCATCCAACACCATCCAACACGTTCATACAACAAACAGTGATGAGTGAGGGATTTAAAATAAGTGATGAACCTCAGAGCTCCGTGATACACAGTGTCCAGAGCATCTAAGCTTTGTGAGGAGGCGTGCATGTATGAAACATCACCGTAATCCAGCACAGACATAAAAGTGGCAGCAACGAGCCTCTTCTTAGACTCAAAAGAGAGGCAGGATTTGATTCCCAGTTTCAGCTTTAACCTTTTTACCACCTGCTGAATGTGAGGAATAAAAAAAAAAGAGACTCATCAATTAAAATGCCAAGATATCTGTAGCTCGAAACAGACTCGATTTGCGTACCTTGAGAGGAGGAAATCGAAAGAAGGTTTGAAACGTTATTAGTGTTTAAAAAGTCCATAAGCTGATTACTGACAAGGGTTTCCAGAACATTGGCCAGGACAGACAGTTTTGAGATGGGCCTGTAGTTAGTTAAAATAGTGGGGTCACCACCTTTAAGGAAAGAAAGTACAAAGGCAGATTTCCATATTTGTGGGATAACATTGGTGGCTAGGGAGAGATTAAAAATGTGCATTAGAGGATGAGCAATAAAATCTGCAGCTAGCTTTAAAAAGTATGGTTCCAATAAATAAATAAATAAATAAAAGAATTCACAGCGAATCTCTTGCTGCTGGAGAAATGGAAAGAGCAACTGTCCTCTAATTGCTGCTTTGATTTTCTATCAGGCTCTAAGGAAAATACCTGACCCTTTAGCTAAAATGTTTTACTATGCGCCTTAGCTAATTACAAACTTCATAATTTAGGGACGGTACAAGACTGTTGTTTTGTTTTTCTTGCTGGAAAAAAAAAAGTAATCTTGCCCCTTGTAAAGCTGGTGAGAATGGTGAAGTTTAACCATACAGTAAATCTGATGGGCGCATGTACTTTCTCCAGTCGTGAAATACAGATGCTCTTTGTGATGTTGTATAATAAAATATACTTATAAGGTGGAAGGGTCAATTGATAGCCCCAAAAAAACAGAGAGCATAGCCCTTTAGCTAAGGGTTCCCGGATTAAGCCAAAATGAAACCTTGAGTAATAGTTGTAAACATTGGTAAATGTACATACAGTACATATGAAAACACATATGTGTGTTAGAAAGCACACAAACGCTACACTGTGTCAAGCCAGTTTACATATTGCCAGTTTAAGGCATGGTATTTACATCCTTGTTACGCCTTGTCTTGTGTAATGCACAGACGCAGAGTTGTGGGGCGAAGTCTTTCTGCTCCTGAGCCGCATTCAGAGGTAGTAACAGAGTCATAACAAGAGTGAGATGGTGGCTTGGTATAATGTTGGAGTCATTAGGGTGAAACAAATACTGTTTCTTTAAACTATGACTATAGGTTTTGAAGCATTTCCACATGCCTAACTAATGACAAAAAACAATATTTCCAGTATTATAATCCATTTCTATCTGATAAGGATGATTATCATTGTCTTACAAAAGGAAGAATCATTATTTTTATTTTCTATTAAATTTTAAATGTTTTCATTACCATTTCAAATGTATCATTATAAAGCCCTCTTGTTTATTAATCTAAGCTACTACCATTCTTCTGATCCCTGTGGAAATCTTCTGAAATTGGACTCCTGGGCCCTAACAAAGCAGCTCGTCACACAGTGACAAAATTACCCTTAAACGATTACCCACTAGTACCAATTACAGGCACCCCAGAGTTCTCTATCTGCCTTTCTAATGTCATAAATATTTCCCTTCATAAAACTTGGGGGCAACAAGGGGATAGTCGTCACTTGAAACATTCATATCAAAGAACTGTGTCCCTGAGAATGATGAGGCGCTATTACCCTGGGAGGGAATAAACTGTCTGATCGTGAATTTGTTTCTCACACAAGTCTGAGATTTGTGTGTGAGAGGTTGTCGACAAAAAACGGAAAGCTGGGATTTGACTTATTCATAAGCATCCAGCATCATAAAAGTAGAGGCAATGACACTTGCAGGATCTGATGATGAATTTTAAAATGACAGATTCCAGGTCACATAAGGTTGTGGCGCATGGTAATTCGTTTATTATTGAATCAATGGTCTAAAATGTTTTGGGGGGATTTGATTAACCCTTACCCCTCCCTGTATGTGTTGATGTGTCTGTGTCTGGGTGTGGCACTCAATCACACTCCTGCTGAACACATGGGACCCAACCACTCATCAAGCTCCTGCAGTATATCTACCCGGCTCTACACACCAGTCTTCGCCTGATTGTTCACTTCACCTTGTGGTACTGTGCTATCGCTTCTTATTCTGAAGTTTTGGATCTTGTGTTTTTTGACCTGCAAACTAGCTTTGCTCTCCCTCTCTCAGGATAATCTCACTTACGGGATCTCAAGTCTTGTGCCTCAGCCTGCTGCGTTCTCGGCTCCTGCCATCCACCACCACTTTAACCAAAAATATCTGCCTTCACCACAAGTACAATTTAATAAATAACTTTGAACTATAACCATCAACCGAACAAAATAAGACTAAATAAACTAAAAAAAATATACATGTAAATAACTTCTTTTGTGTTGACAAAAAAAACAAGAGCAGCTAGAATAACCAGGAGTACGAGCATGTATGCCTATAACTGGCCATAAACAACCATAATAAGTAGTTATTTGGGAAGAATACCCCACATTGTCACAAAGACAGAACAGATCATGTAACAAAAAAATGTATGTTCTGGGACACTTAAAAGCAAATGTAGTAATGCAACTAAAATCTAAATTATACTGTCAACTACCGTGTCATAAAACCTTTTGTAACACCCTCTGCAGAGTCTGCACACGTGAAATAGTCATTTAAATCCTCATTTATGATTATCATGTTTTAATGCATCAGCTAATTTCTGCCAGCATTTTGTCCCTTCACATTTCATTACCAGTATGAACTGGTATGGTCTAGTAGCTCTCCCCCTCTGCTGGTTTCTCTACCTTGCACTGTGAACCGATTTACACTTAGTCATCTAAATGCATCTTGGGTAAATTGGACAGCTTTCTGATCTCAGAAAAGCTAGATGTCAATGCATCCAAGAGGCATCCAGGTGCATTGAAAGCTGATTGCTCAGATTTCAGACACATGTTGAATCAAAAGGGGGTCAGGGGAAGCCCACTCACCAGGTCTGTCCTTTCTGGTTAGAGCAGCTAAAATACACGGAAAATCAGCTGTTGATTTCTCCGTCACATGAGAAGAGAGATAGCGCACAAAAAAAAGAGACTCCAATGATTTTGACACATATCTGAAACCATGCTGAAGGTGAATCTTTTTGGACCCTGATCAGTTCCATCACTGTCGAGAAGTAGGCTAACGTGAGCTAAACGTTCACAAAGAGTGATGTTAGACGGTTAGAAGTTGGCAGGCGGTGGATTCTTTTTTTGAGAATACTTTTGCATATCCAGGACAAGATCAGCAGAGAGATGAGAGCTACCACTATAGCTTAATTGGTCTGGTATCTTTTGCAGTTATCGAACAGCTTCAGATTCATGACCTGCACCATCTGGTCCGAGGAAGGGGCGACCTTGAATTACATGAGGCCAGAATAAAACTCATACAGATTTTATCTGGATATGAAAACCTCGACATGCAGTGCAAATGGAGCTAAAACACAGCCCCTATCCATGATTCTGTCTACCTGTTTATAATCTCAGTTTTTATTTGAACACATTACTGCTCCTTTTTTTTTTTTTTTTTTTTACCTGTTTGCTCTCCTGACTCCGTATACATTTCTTACTTTAGCCTCTTTCACACAGCCTGTTAAAGGCAGGTCTATATCTGTTGTATCTTAATTGGGCATTCATACCGAACGAAGATTGAATTGGGGCTTTGTCTTGTTGCTCTTTAATCCAGCAGCTGCAGTAGTTACAGAGCCAAATCAACACTAGTGTGAGAAGCTGTCAGGATGGTACATGCAGTAGCTGTGAACGTGTTTGTGGGTGAAGCCAACATTTTAGTGTTACATGTCATGGCTTTTACTCACCCAACACGGGTATGTTGTCTAGATTACACACCAGAGCAGAGCCATGACGGTTCTGATTGGTGCAGGGTGGGGAAAATGAATCCAGCACAACAGAGCAACAGAACAGCCGTAGCTTCTTATCTTATTGCCATACAGCAGTATCTTTGAACAAAAAAAGGCCTTAAACTTGTCCTTTCATTGCATCCTGTTTCTATATTTTATTTAATTGTTAGTGTTCTTTTCAAGCTGTAGCAGTTCAGTGATTGCACTTGTGTAGTTTGTGGACTCTGAAATACACAAAACACATGTTTATCTTTCCATCGGCACTTTGCCACTTCCTGGTAAAACCATGGACAGATGTTGTCTTGTTGGTTTCACATTTAAAGGATACTGGTTCAAAAAGGTTCAAAGTTCTATTTCACACTTAGGGTGTAACAAGTACACAGGATGTAACAGCACAGCTAAAATGACACCTCGGTATGTCATCTTTTGTAATTCTTTCCAAGATAAGTGTTGAAGTTCTTTGATACATATTTCATTTATATACAACTGAAAAAGGGTGTAGTTGTCATGCAAATAGAAACTCTAAAAACATCTGAAATGCTTCTGCACACACTCTGAATATGAAGCAGCACAAAGAGATAAACACCATGCAATATCATATTACTGGGGTGAACGCTCCCCCAATTCTCCCCTTTCAGCACTGTCATGCCAGAGGAGAATCTTCTGGGTAACACTCCTCTCCAGGCGCAGACTTTCCTCTAAGTGGACTTTGCCGCAGCAGCATTGCAGCTCAACTGACAGACTGGAAACAAGTGTGTTGCAGAGAGAGGGAGAAAGAGACGGGGAGATAAAGAAGGCAAGGCTGTAGAAACGCAGCCTCAAGGTGAGACAGGTATAGAGGAGGTGCTGTGAGATGACTGGTGACTGTTAATATGTGTGCGCAAGTGGGCTTGTGTGTGTGTGTGTGTGTGTGTGTGTGTGTGTGTGTGTGTGTGAGAGAGAGAGACTAAATGTGTGTCTTAGATGAGGGAGAAAAAGTGAGAGAATTCCCCCTCCAGCACCGAATGAAACCTCGACCGGTGTGTTGTACAGAATCTTAATGGACTACCCTGTCAGATATGGGGATTTTCCATCCAAATCCCCAGACATAAAGGAAACACACACACACACACACACACACACACACACACACACACACACACACACACACACACACACACACACACACACACACACACACACACACACACACACACACACACACACACACACATTAATGTATTAGGGAGGGAAAGCACCCTGAAGCAGACACGGTGTTCCACAAACTGTGGATCTATGCAGAAGAAAATATGATACCTAACGTAATGATAGCCTTTTTAAAAATCAATACCTTATTATCTACAACTGATAGTCCATTAACTTTGCTGTGTGGCTGGCATACGACAGAGGACAGAGGCCGTGGACCTTATCACCAGGGAGCAGAAACAAATTCCACTTTGAATTGCTTCCATGCCAACATGCGTGCACATAAGTGAATGTGTCAAGTAAAGGAACTGTGAGACTCCACAATCTGAGAGTCAGGTCAAATTGATTCTTTTTGCCGCACTTGTTCAATATTTTATTCAATACTTTCAGGAATGAGAGGTAGGCACAGTGGGGAAATATATCCGCTGTTCCACACAAACATATTGTGTCCATACTTGAAATGTTTGTCATCGCATGGTGTG